>NC_056748.1:458820228-458860228 GCF_019279795.1 Protopterus annectens
GTGTTGTTGGTGTGTGAGCTGTGTGTTATTAAGTATTTGCTACTGGATATTGATCTGATATGTGGATATTGAACTGTAGACTACTATGTGTTTAGGACATGTCATTGAGGGTTGCTGTCAGGTAGTAATGGCATACCTATCAGTGTCAGATATTTATCTGTCAAAACATTCATCCTAATGCATAACGTGTTGGCTAGCTGATTTTTGTCTGTCCTCTGTACAGATGTGCAGATGTCAGGTATCCATCTTGGCTGCTTACAGGTAATCTATGCTTGACTGACACTGACATGTCTGCCCAGTTGTGTTATGAATGCCACAGCTAGGAAACCCCACCCTGTATGCACCACATGCCATGGATACCTCAACTAGATTACCACAGTTAACAGAACATGCTTGGGTACAGGTCTCCAACCCAGACACTGGCCATGTTATGTAATATATGTTGCACACATGTAATTTGTAGCACCTCACTGGCCCTCTGTGAGAGAAAACCAGATGATTGGATGTTGCATTTAACAGTTATACTGGGGATCATTCAAGTGGCATCAGCTGATAGACGGCCTGCTGACAAATGTCAGGTGGCATGATGCCACTGTACCCACATCCCCTACTTTTCTCGGCTCTCCATGGACATTATCCTGGTACACACCTAATAACACCTGCATCTATGGACCCCAGCACTGACAAATGTGTCAGTGTGCATTACTGAGAATAACAGTGTCTGTGTGTTTATAAACTTGTAGTTGATAATACCTTGAGGGCCTTCTCACCCACTACACTCCCTATAGCCATAGTTAGAAATGGCTGCTGCTGTAATGGACATTAAATGTACCTTGTAACACTCTTCACCCTATGGGCTACCTGGAGCTTGCAGTACCAGCATAACACTGTTGTACAAATGGGTAGATAGGTATGGGTTACCCTCTGAGTCCTGGCAAGTGTGTGTATGTGTGCAAGTGTATATATTTATAGGATACAGCATTCTGAGGCCACATTCTTCAAATACAATACACCTTGCCATACTTTATAAGTGATAGTGATGTTGCTGACATTAGGAGAGCCATGACAAACCATCACCCTACTATCCCTGTGGCATGTGCAATAAATGCATATCCCTGTAGTAGCACTGATTAGATAGACAAGGGGTTGTACTGCAGTCCTGGTCAATGTGTGATTGTGGTTATGTCAGCACTATCATGGATTTCAGTGAGTAAAATATCCAATGTGGAGTGTGGGTGCTGGGTATACCGTCTTTACACCATGGTAACCCCAGTACATGTCCCAAGGTCCACTGTATGAGGACCACTGTCAACATCAACCATAAAGGTAACTGATTACACTATCCAGCCCAATGATGTATGTGCTGTGTGCAAATTATCTGTAACAGAATGGACTCACTGACAAGGTAGTTAGCACTGATAAACCCAGGTCTCTCAGATGTGTCTATGACTGTTATATTTTTGTCAATGTGTATATGATAGTACGTCATACTATGTATTGTTCATTAACACCCAGTACATATCCCATTACCACACTGTACAAGGCCTGGTGATGTTCTTCACTTAACAAGAAACTCGGGACACAGCTCATCCGAAAAGCTATGTGGTGTGTGCAATTAAGGCCAAACACATTAGTAGCAATAAGTACCTGGGTAGGGGTTCTGCTCTCAGTGTTGCCAAGTAAGTGTGTGTATGTGAAGGGATCTATGTCAGTTTGCAGAAAATGCATGTCCCAAGAGGTCATCTGTCTGAGAACTGGCTGGCAAATGCTAACATTTCAAAGGAGTCATCTTGTGGAAATTCATTCCATCAAAACTAGTGGTAGATGTGCAAATGCCCTCTTCCCCACTGTACAGCTGTACAGTGGTACTGGAGTTGGTATATATAGTTGGGTGTGGATGTTGTGGGCACAGCAACCCTCATTGGGATTTTTGTTGTGTGTATCCCCCCACTTAGTCTGCTGTAATACTGTACAGTTTATGTTAACAGATTAAGTAGTTGTCAGTCACACTATCTGTGGTTCTACGCCACCACACACCCTCCAAAGTGGAGGGCTGTGCCACGCACACCAGCACATCTATATTTACTAACTCCAGGATTGCACTACATTGGGGAAGAGGACATATATCCTGCCAATACCATTGTCAATAACATTAAACTGGCAGACTGATCATTTACTGATGGGATGTTTTGCCTATTTTGTCTTGGTAGACATGCGCAAATAGGCGTACCTTCATTGAAAGTTGTGTGTCAGGGCTGGTAACTCTGCATGTAAAAATCAACTAACAATCATTAGTGGACCGGAGTTCCGCTAGGGCAACCCCTAACTGGGAAAAGCCGAAAGACACAGCAGCAGCAGCAGAATTACATAGGCTAAAATGAATTCACTGAAAAATTAAGTACATCCATGTGTACAGTATTCTCTGTGTATTGCATCAACACCAAAGCATCTGTGTGTGTGTGTGTGTGTGTGTGTGTGTGTGTGTGTGTGTGTGTGTGTGTGTGTGTGTGTGTGTGTGTGTGTGTGTGTGTGTGTGTGTGTGTGTGTGTGTGTGTGTGTGTGTGTGTGTGTGTGTGTGTTATTCACAAACATTTGGTGTGTGCCACCCAGTACACTTACCATTGTCCACTGTAAAAGGGCTGCTGACATCAGTCACCATGCACTCAGCCATGTGGCACATGCAGTAACTGTTATACAGACCTGTTACTTGTGTTCAGTTGTACCCAGGATATGACACAGTCAATGTGTCATCACAGTGCCATACCCCTTGTAGGAAACAACAGCAGACCAACATCCTGATGACACATAGACACCTACAACACAAACTGAATACATTATGGAGACCACAATCAGTCAGTGTTAATAACAGCTATAATGCATAATGGCTGGACAGCTACACATCCTGACATGTAAGCATTAACCTTTCCAGCTGAAAACATGTTACACAGCATTACATTCATAAACCTTAGTATATTCACTCTATGCATCATAACATGTCCCTGCATCAATGTTATGGATGACAGGGATGTGGCACAGGTATCATCATATGCACAGGGTGTGCAGTGGGTTTGCGAGAGACCTAGGCTGAGCCATTTGGTTGACATCATGTGTGTGTGTGTTAGGGGGTGTTGTTATCAAGTGGGCTGTGCAGATGTGGTGTCTGTAGGTATGGAGGTGCCCTAGTTGTGTTGGTGATGTGTGTGTGTGTATGTATGCACACAGTTCTGCCGTGTGGCTGCCCTATACAGGGGTTTGTTGGACAGCTGCAGACCATACATGGCAGGGTGTGCAGTTCACTGTGTCCAGCCACGGACATGAGAACTGTGCCTGCCAGGGGTTCCACCGGCACTAAAAGGTACAAGCCCAGATATGGTACTCTACCCTGATGATGACAAATGTCTGCTGGATCCGGGTCCCTGTTGGGACCAGCCAGGACCATATGCATGTGGTCTGCTGTGTTGTGGTGTGGACAGCACCTCCCCTGCAGTGCTGGTGCTGGTACTGTCACTGTGGGAGCAGCTGTGACTTGTTGCAAGTCCAAGTAGACCTCCACTTGTTGGTGTTGCTGACCTACATCCACATGGATGTTGGCCTATTCCCACAATATGCTCTAACACAGAGATTGCATGGTCGAGTATTCACACCATCTCACCTAACCATCTATCCAGGATCTCTGCAAAATAATGGTGGGCACCTGCAAGATCACGGATGGTGTCAAGTACAGCAGAATGAGTAGCCCTCTGGAGCCTCAGACTCTGGTATAATGTTCCATATATGTATGTGCCTCCATGATGGCCCAAAACATGCATCTGGTGACACCTGCTGTGGCACTTCTGCCAGGGGCGTGATGGCCAGCAGCCATCCTATGAGCACCCCTGTACATATGCCTATGTGATACCTCCTCGGTCATCCGGCTATGGTTGCTGTGTACAGACACACTTGCCATAGTCATCAAACTATCCTGTCGCATGCCACCACCCGCCAACTTTCCCTCATCTATGGCCACTGGTGATGGGGTATGTATAGGCATTGTGACTGTGTGCAGAGATGGGGTGGATAAAAGTAGAATGTCAACCAATGGCATACCTTCAGCCTCTGACAACCCTGCCTGTGCCTCACCATACCTATCATCATTGAACACTAACATCAGTTTGCCTGCAGGAGGGACCCTGACCCACCTCGCCACCTGTGCGGTGAAAATAAAAAATGTAATTTAAGACCTGTACATTATTGCTTACTTTTACACACACACACACACACACACACACACACACACACACACACACACACACACACACACACACACTCACACACACTTACAAGTGAGGTGGCACAAAGAACATACCTCTCATTACCCAACAGTCAACATGCATGACATATGGCATTCAACAGCAAGCACTGCAGCTATACTCAATCCTTGTTGCCAACATTATACATCTCTGTGATGCATGAGTTGTGTTAGTAGGTGATGCCCCTTCCCCTGGAACACACTGCACCCATGTACACAGTATTGCTGTGCATCTGTTCAGCACCCAGGCATGTACTGTGCACCATACCACACGAGTGTACACAACATTGCTGAATGTGTATATGTGTGGCAGTTATGTTTGCTCTGTTACTCACAGCCCCTATGTGTTTGTCTGACACATACCTGGGATGATATGAGGACAGATGTCAATAGTGAATGCCTGACCTCAGATTTGCAGATCTCATCATCAGTAGTGCATGTATGAGCAATAAAATCAAATTACACTGACAACCTTCAAAGCTTACTATGGCTATAAGGAATATACACACCCTTATTGACATTCCAGCCTCTTCCATGATATGCAATAGGGCCACAGTACTGCATATGTTAACATTACACACACGTCATATGTGACATATGACCTGTGCAGTCAAATGCAGTATTAAACAAATGTGTTAGTTGTGCACATGCTGATTGAGATGCATACAATATGTGGGTTGCATAAGTGTGCACACCCTTAACATGATGGTTTGTTGCAATACCTGTTAAGTGAACTGCAGCAGTCACTAATCCTGGAAGGGGTATACTAGCATTGCCCATCTTCACTTGCCATTATTTGGTCACTCCGCCCTACAAATGTCCTCCAACTCTGCCGGATTGCAAGGTCAGCTCATGTGCACAGACCTTGGAGGTCAAACAGTGCCTTCACTATTGCTGTGGAGTCAGGGTTATGTCTGGCACAATTCATGACTTTGACTGTGTTCAGATACAGCCATTCTTAGCGAGCTTTGGATGTATGCTTTAGTTCACTGTTGTGTTTCAGGATGACACCCCTCCCCATCCTCAGGCTTACTGGAGATGCTTGACAACTATGGGCCACACATGATTGTCATTTTGCAGTGTTCCAAATTCAGAACACCATGTCTACCAGCCTAGTTCCTGCTAATGAACAGCAAACCTAAAGGTGTACACTTGCACAATCAAGATACAGATGGGGGGGGGGTGGGCCTGAGGTGGAGTGAAGTGCTGCTTGTGAAGCACATGTATCTTTATTAATACTGTATGTAGGTTTCAGCTTTGGTCTCAGTACACCATTACACATTGCAACACATGCCTTTGGGAGACTTGATGTTATGCATATGCTACCTGTAGAGAGCCCTGGATAATGTTTCTTGTGGAACAACTCTTCCATCTGATTACCCTAACCCATAGACCATGGGTGATTGTTGACATAGGCACTGCACAGGCAGTACTTGTTAGACATTCCTGCAAGTCCCTCAGTGTTGCTGCATGCTTCTGGGCAGCCTCCATGCATACCTCCCAACCGTCCCGAATTACTCGGTTTTTACCGAGTTTTGGGGTCCAAATGAAGGGGTGCTATGATTCCCGATTGGCACCCCTTCATTTCCAATTTCTTTGCCTTATTTTTTTATTTTTTTTAATTTTCATGCTGTCGGAGCTGACGTCATCATGTGCGCGATGACGTCAGCTCTGTCAGCACTACCAGCCAGTTGGAATTGAGCTCCTTGAGCTTGTGTCATCATTTCCAGCTGGCTGCAAGCAGTTGCTGCATTTGAAAAGCTTGCCGCCAATCCCATTCAAACAGAAACACTTAGCTGCCGCCTACCTGCCATTCATTTTTTATCTGGACTGGGACTTCACTTGTATTGTCCGAGGGCCGAGAAAGAAAGCTGCCGTTCGTGCTGGGAGCCTGGGACTATCTGAGAAAATATGCTGCTGCTGTTACTGTATGATTTGCTGTTGCCTGCCCACTGCCTGTTGGTGTTGGACTCGGAAGAAAGTAGGGAAGATAACAGCGATGGCGGCATAATTTAAATTTTGCAGAGTCAGCCCACATGTGTTCCAGCCCCCAGGTAAGAAAACAACTCTCTGAACTTTGTGGTTTGTTTATTTTAAGTGCTGGCAAGAAAGAACTGTGCTGTTTACCCGTAGTTGTATTTGTCTGAAAAAAAAAAACTGTGCTGCTAGCTTACCCGTAGTTGTACTTATCTGCATTTCCAGCCAAGAACGGTTTGCTTCTATGTTTACCCAGTTGTGTTTATCTGCATTGTTCACTGCTCAATCTGCTGCTCGCAAGTGTGTTTATCTACAAAATTCTACATTAATCAATTTGCTGCTCGCAAGTGTGTGTTTATCTGCATTAATCAATCTGCTGCTCACAAGTGTGTGACTGTTTATCTGCATGTTTATCTGCATTTCTAGCAATTATCTGTTTGCATGTGTGTCATGGATGCATCCATTGCTTTTGTTGTATGCACGGCACTTGTACTTGCATTTCAGCAAGCTTTTGGCATTTGTACATTCATTTGTGTTTCAGCAGATTTATTGAGCTTTATTAAGCTGAACGACAGCATTTGTCATTCGGCATTGCACAGCATTTGTACTTCCGTCCAAGCCATAACATCTTTCTTCTTCTTCAGATAAAAGATTGTCTTACATGCAAGCAAGAGATTTCAAGATTTATTTCTAACAGTAGCTTTGCACATATTTAAGTTCTTAAGCTGAATGACAGCATTTTGTACTTTAGAACCCGGCTCGGCAGTCAACAATTAGCTATTTTAAGCTGAATGGGTTTGTAGGCATTTCTGAATGGAGATTTATTTGTAATGGCAGCATTGTACTTAGTTAAGTTAGCTCATTTAAGGTGAATGGCAGCATTTTGTACTTAGAACTCAGCTCGGCAGTCCGCAATTAGCTCTTTTAAGCTGAACGGCTTTGTATGCATTTCTGAATGGCATTTTTCTATATTTATTTTATTTGCCATTTATTAACTGGGTTGGTCTGGCTGGGCAGGTGCCCTTTTTCAGCAGAGACCTGAGGAGAAAAGCTCCATTTTATTTGTATGCACAGCATTTGTACTGGAATGGAAATGGGAATTGTTTTCCAGCAGATTTAGGTGTGGGTGATCTGTATGGCTTTCCAGCATATTTAGGCGTATGTGATTTGTATGGCTTTCCAGCAGATTTAGGCATGTGTGATTTGTGTGGCTTTCCAGCAGATTTAGGTGTGTGATTTGTATGGCTTTCCAATGTGGAATTAGATCACTTTTTACTTCTGCAGAAATTGTGCATATGTACTGATACTGGTCGATTGTAGAACTTTGAGTAGACTTATGATGGAAATGTTCTGAACTGGGTAGTTTTGTCATTATTGGTTCATACATTTTGTTTCATTGCTTACTGGAAAAATGTTCAAAACAATAAATTTAAAGTGCACTCTAACAAGTGTGTTGTATCATACAAGGAATACAATTTAATACAGTCAGGAAGGTGTATCAAAGAACACACGTATGTTTCATGTGCAAGGGGCCTATAATTTGAAAAAAGCCCAAAGGTAATCTTTATCCACCACTGGCCAGATGCATTTTCTTTGAATGTAGGTTTCGATGCTGTTTCAATGAATGTGAGTTTCAAGGGCAGAGAAGTTTTAATGCTAAGTCTATTTTCATTGTGAGACTGCATCGCTTTGTTTGGCAGATGTCTTAGTGTTTGTGCTACAAAATGTAAAATAAAAGTTTTAAATGAAATCCAAACATTCATTGTAGAAGTAAAGCAGTATGCACATTAGTGTTTATGGTAAATGGGGCAAAATAGCCACGTAATTGGACACTGGAATGGCTGCAGGGGGACTGTAGGACCATATTTTGGTTTTCTGTTCTTCAGTTTGCATTTGAAAGTTGGTATCCCACAATTCCATTGGAGGGGTAGGCTTACATAATTATGTATGCAAATGTTATGTTAATTAGCGTACAGATTTGTACCTATTTTTCATGGGCCTGTGTCCAGATTTTTTATGTTTCCAGGTTGAGAGGTATGCCTCCATGACAAGTTTCCAATGTGTGTTGTCATCTGTCTTGGATGGGCATCTGTTTATTTTCTACATTAATGTTGTCCCATACTTCATAGTCACATACATTACTGCACTGCTTTCCATGGTATATGCAATGGTGAGGTAAGGCTACCTCTCCCACTCCTGAGTGCTACTTTTCAGATATGGGATCCATTTCATGGTTTGTAAGATGTGTGCAAGCCACGGCTGCCTCTGTTGCAGGTGAGTGGGCAAATGTGATGGACATACTGCTTGGACAGCAGACCATTACTTGGTGTGACATTGAGGCCCTGTATTTAATGAAAGGTGCGTACTCAAGAAGAGTGAATGCTGTCAGTACCTCCAAAGCTGCTTCCACAATATGTTATTTGGAGTATGCGCACACACATGCTTCCAGTGTTTGTTAAGGTATGTATTCCCCATTTTTGTTGTCCTAACATAGGATTCCATATTACACATTCATTGCTCATGTTAGGATCACATTACAGGTTGTAAAAGGTGTGGAATGTGGTATCGTAATATGCCATTGTGTAGATCTATAACAGTTGCCATTGTAATAGTGGTGTATACACTGCTGTAGCCACTGTATAAGGATAATGTTTCAGACATGTCCCTACTGTAGGCCATTTGTCCCACCATTATGGTCATCTCTGTCCACACATCTTGCACTGACAGGTTGTTAGGTATACTGCATAACTCTTACATACCTTTCAGATATGCCACCATGATGACCATTGTGATGCAGTGCAGTTAACATCAACAATAAGTGAACATGTACAGCATGCACTATGGGCAGGTGTGTTAAATGTGTGCATTGCAAATACCATGGCCATAACATGGCCAGTGTATTGGAAAACCTGAACAAAACAACTGCATACTCACCAGCTACTGGCCTACATAGTTGTGTGAGAGATATAATGTCAGTAGCTACACCTGTGGCATTGGTACAGGGCGGGAGCAGCATTTCAGTACAACAGTACAAACCCACAATACTAGAAATTATGCACATCTGTTCATTACTACACTGCAGCAACAGACTATGTTATCTGACATATGCATTAAGATACTTTACAGGTGAAGATGGATAAGCAACAGTGGTCTACCAATGTGCCCTGTGGCCTTACCTGCATGCTCCTCGTCCATTGTGTGAGTTGCATCCACCTCCACAATGCTATCATCAGGGTCCTGGCTTGGCTGGCGGGCAGGTGCCCCAAAGCTGGTGAGGAGCTCCTCAGCATGTGTCAGTGGGGGCTGGATGGCATGACCCCCCCCCTGTGGCAAGCTGATCCCTCCTAACTGCAGCAGCATGGTGACGGGCATGGCAGATGAGATCAGCGGAACGCTGTCACACCTGCTCATAACTGCAGTTACGCAGGCTGACATAATTTCCCCTGTGGACAAGCTCATTACACAGGGTGGTCCTCTCATGCAGATCATGGGCCGTGCATCCAAAGAAGTTTCTGTGATGTTGTATAAGGAAGTTTATTATTATATCATTCTCCTGGGGAGTATATGCAGAGGGACACTCATGAAACATGGTATCTAGAAGACATAAACTGGAAAAAAGGTCAGAGGACCTCATACTGCAAGGATGTAATACTTGTTAATTGACATCTCTCTCTCCCCACCGTCATATCTGCAACAATAATCTGAACACACAAATCAATGGGTATGTTTACACCAAACCTACTGTTGGGACATATATCCAATTGTTCAACAAATATTGAAATGTGTTTCTATTCATGTTCCATGATGAAACACTATCATTGGTGGCCTGTTGCTATCAATGTAACCTGCATCTCGTTGTAATGGCCACAGTGGTTCCATATATGCATGTGTTCTGTTTGCTATGCAACTGTTCCAGATCTGGTGTTTTGGGTTAATGGGAATAGCTTTGCATGCTGTTATAACTAATCCTGGATTGTGTTGACTATTATTAACCCACATATGTTTTAAAACTGCAATAACTGCATGAAATACTAATCTCTCTGTAATCCTGTATATGCTTAAATTAGTAGCATTTTTCAGTATGCAATTCACTAAGGATTTTTCTGTGTGTACTCCACCATAATTTCCCAGCACATAACTTTCTTCCCAAACCTTACACAGTTTAACTATCACAAACTGCAGGAATTTTTTGTATGTAATTAATGCAATTACTATGTCCTTTTTTTACTCAAATTCTTTTTATGATAATGTAATTATAGCAAAGACAATGTCCTACTTTTTTTTCAAATTATCTTCTACTCATTCTATGTATCAAGATTGTTTCTTTTACTTATGTATGTATTACTATTGAATTGTAATTATATAATTCTGTGGAGCTTTTCTCCCCAGGCCTCCACTGGAAATGGCCTCTTCTTGGCCCAGTGGACTTTCCCAGTCAACAAATGCAATAAATAAATAAATAGTCTGACCTCAGAAACACATTATCTGCTAAAGTAAGTACCTATGAAAAAATGGTTTATAAGCAAAATGCCTTTTTAAAGTTTCAGTTTAGAAGGGATCACTGGGAACATCAGTAAATCATCAGAGCTAGAAATTGTCAACAAATATAAACAATGTAGTAAAATCAAACATAATTTATTAGAGCTGCATTGAATAGTCAGTGTCGCAGGTACTTTTAGCATCTTTTAGCATCTTTCAGCAGGTTAACCAGGCTGCACATGTTATTTGTCAGTAATATAAAGATCTTAAACATTTATACACATATGTATATTATTGCATCTGGAGCCAATTACACTTCTTTCTTGTTGACTTAAGCTCTGTAGCCATTGCTCAAAGTATATGTGCTACATTTTTGTTGTGGGTTCTAAGTCATGGATGAAAAAAACTGTCTGCTTAACCACTTAAATGAATAAATAAACTGAGTTAGAGCTAAAATACTCTTTCTGATTATAACTTAAACTTGCTTAAAATAGTATGCATTTCAATGAATTCTGAATAACATTTTTATAAAAGACATATTAGGAAAGTGTGAAATGTCTAAACAGAATGAAAGACTGTAAAAATAGTGTTGACAGTGTTCTATAAACAAAAGTGAGATCACAGAAACATGCTTAAATTTCATCTATTTCTTTACTCAAAGCTACATTTTCTAAGGACTTAAGACAATTTATTATATTTTTGTCATAGAACTATACATAGAATAAACTTCTCAGCTGATCAGCTCTCCCCTCAATGCACAGACACTACCCAAGTAACAGCACAATTTGCTCACAGAGACATGAATCACTGTAAAATATGACAGTATATTTGACCATTTAGTTCATATTTTTGACAATGCATACAAGAATTTTAAACCATGTAAACTGTAAGAGTGAGGTATACTTTCATAAAAATGTTATTAATAAAATACCTTAACATTTTAAGCTTTGATAATGTATACTTTGCAACCTGCAGATAAATCACATTTATACTTGTCAAATATACTGTGCTTTTGATACATGGGTAAAACATATAAGATACATTTAACAGAAACAAAGACAAGAATAGCTAGCAATAAATCATTTAACTACCATGTATTTTAACATTGTTGTGCCTATGTGAGGAACCATTTACTTTCTTACCTTTGATTATAAGCAATGTTTACAGTATTACACCTGTGATGACCGTGCCCTGGCCCAGCAATCAAGGAGCCTCAGTCCTCACCACTAACACCAGGGAGGTTGTCTCCTAGAAGAGGAAAGGACAACTAATACACACAGCAAAGCACAATTTCCCTTAAGTGTACACAGAGATCACAGTCAGCCTGGGGCTGGTTGCTCCCTTGCTCACCAGGTCCCCAATAAGACTCCCCACTGGCACAGCTATAGTGTCCAGGTCTCAGCCTAACTGGGCAAGCTAATATCTCCAGTACCCTCTCTGTCCAACCAGTACTTTGTGTCCCTGCCAAGTAGCTGACACAGCACACACACACTTTGAGATAAGTATTTATACAACTTCACAGACACTCCTGGGAAAGGCTGACACAGATTCTCCAACTGTGCCCCTTTACCCAGACTATACGGTAGTAATTACTGTCACTACCCAGTTAATAATATCAGCTACTAAAAGGCCCTTAAAAGGGTGTCCAATTATTACTGTGCAATATTAATATCCAATGGTAATATAACTAATAGTCAAGGCTTACTTTAGAGTGGCCTATTACAATAACCTCTATAAATATGCAATATACTCTTATCTCTACACAATGAAGCCACAGGTTGAAGGTTTTAAAAATATTTAATAATAAATAATTAAAACACAAGACAAAACTACTACACCACAGAGATATCTAAAAGTTCAGAAATCACACAGAAAGTTAAAATAATACAGTAGGACAAGCCTGATTTCAAAGAAAAATACCTAATTAATCTTTACTAGCTTTAACTATTCCTACAGGAAATCACAGTGCTAAAACTTACATGTGAGCAGAAGGCAGAGTGCTGATAAGTGGATATCCAAGATCAAAATGCTTTTAGTCTCTTGTGAGAAATAGTATTTAAACATTGCTAACAAACATGTCTCTAAGGCCCTCCCAAAATTACATCATTTTTGACACTTAGGTTTTCCCAGTATTCATATTCCATCATCTTAACACTTGGTCTGAGTTCTTAGGCCACAAACTGCATTATTTAGCAATCTAACACCTCCTCAGAAACTTACAACAATACAAGACATTTCACATGTATATGCTAGCAGAAATCAGAGCAACAAAGCACCTTCCACATCTAAATTCTAGTCATAAACTTTAGCCTTAAAACAATGGTCATGAAATCTTCATCCAGCCACCCTGGAGCCAAATTCTAACATTAAAGAGATTTATGAGATCTTTACAACTTAAAAAAGACACATTTGAAATACTTGGCTTGTTTTTTCTTACAGCAGATGGCAATGTTGCAACAATCTTGAAGTTCACATTTTACAGTGTTTTCTTACGTTTAAAAACACAAGCCTGTATTTTACATTTATTTATACAGTTGATATAATTATGTATCAAATTCTATTTGACTAGGCTGTCAGCCTTCGCCCATCTCTCCCCAATCATCACAACACCTAACCTACCTTCAGCAAAAAGTGAATGAGACACCAGTTCTTCTTTTATTTCATGAAGATAACTTCATTTCCACAACACATGCTAAACCAGAATGGTCCTACACCTTCCTAGTTTGGAATTAACCATTCCATTGATTTCTCATTCACCAACTGACTCTATAAGCATCACTTGGACAAATTCACTTTCAGTAACGTTCGTTTTCTGTCCTTTTTACATTTTCAAATCTTTGTAAACTAAATAATTAGTAAAAACAACCAAGCACACCCAAACAATTCACTATTTTTTTTGTATTGGAAAGGATACCGTTTAATACTAGAGGAGGGTCATGGAAAATTAGTGTACATGGGACTGGTGCGTCAACTTCGACTGAATGCCACAAAACACCTGGGATTAGATGATCATATATCCATATCTAGTATATTAAAATTAAGATCAGCAACATTACAGGTTATAGTTAGGGAATTAGTTTTATACATGCAGAGCATGTGTTATTATTTATTTACTTACTTAGTTTATTAAGACCTTTAATTCGTAAAGTTGTTTTAAGTTACAAAGTCATTTGTGTGGTCACAGGCATATGATGTCTGTATTTGAGGAAGTTGTTTTCTATGGTGTTCAGATTCTGATGAAGTCCAATATTTGCATGCACGAAAGTACAAAATATGTTTTTTATTAAAGTGTGGTGACATAGTCATTCCATTTGGTGTTTTCATTCACTATATTACACTAAATAGTTACATAGATGGACACCAAGGTGATTTCAAAAAACAATTATTTACTTTTTGATCATTCAACCTCATTTCTAGGTTCATCTTATTTTCTTACTGTTCTTAAAATGTTTGTTTTAACTAAGTGCTGACAAGTACTCAATATTTTTTCATCTTATAACTAGTAAATCTGTTTTCTTGCTGCATTGACCTAGTGCTAATTTCAAATCCTCTGTGTCTTAAAGCCTTCATTCTTTCAGAAGAGCATGATTGTCACATAATTTTCTTCTCCCTCTCCACAGGCTGACATTTGTGGGGAGCAAACTAATTGATTACTTTTGGCCTTCCCGATCCTCAGGAACTCCAAAGTTTTTTTAGTATGTATGATGTTTTCATGCTTGTGTAGCCAAATGTTTGTCTTCTGAACTGTTTTTAAAGTTGAGCAAGTACCTGATAAGAAAGAGAAAAATAGTACTCCAATCCAGAAGTTAAAATACAAACACACTTTATTATATCCACGTAAACTGCCAAAGCTTTTGAAACTAGCTCTTTATCAATGAATAACACAGTAGATAAGAAGCATCATTTAAAAACTATCCAGAGCTATTAATTATGTAAATTAATATTCATTACCTACCCTAAACATCAACTTCTTAAAGTGAAATGCATCCGTATAAACACACACACATACACACACACACACACACACACACACACACACACACACACACACACACACACACATATATATAATTCACTTAAAACATTTTTAAAATTCAACAACAAATAGATATTTATCTTAAATATATTCACTAATAAATAAATAAATAAATAAGCACATAATTAATCATATAAACAATATATTTATAATATGTTATATTATAATTAATTTATGCTTCTGTTTCAGCACATGCTTGGAGTTCACTGTTTTTTCTTTCTTTTTGTGGGCTTCTTGGTTGGTGACTCCATTTGGATGCTTTTACTTGTGTCAGTGTGTTTCAGGTAATTGGTAAGACATTTACCTTAAATTAGTTCATTTGCTTCTGTATGTGTGAGGTGGTTAAAAGGTTAGTTGCCATATCAGAAGCAGAAAAAAGTGATAAATTTTGGAATAGACAATCTGTCACTTTCCAGGTTCCTGCATCAAGAGATGCCTAGTACATCATTAAGTGAAATTCTGGCATTACCACATCTGGTTTATTAAATTACACTGGTAACATAGTCAATTAGAATCATTATATTCAGTCTTGTTATTTCTATGGAATATATTTTCATCTGTCCCTAACTAGTATCCATTTCCTCACAAAATGCACCCATTTAGATCTTACAGATCACGTTTTAAAGGCATGAAAGTGAATTGGTTGCAAAACACCAAAATAAAAAAAGGGCTAGTGTAGTAGTCAGTGAGTATTAAAATACAGCAATTTCAAGAATCCAATAAAGAACAATCAAGCTATAATTATTGCAAAACTTGGGGATCACTACTAAATATCAAATTACGGAATCTGAGAATCTGAACACCTAAGACCAGAATCTAAAAATTCCGTAATCTTGAAAGTAAAAAAAATAATAATAAATGTAAAAAAAAAAAAAAACATTAGACAGGTGTATGGATGGGGGCAAACCCCCCCTGCACCCCCCACACCCCCTGCAACTTAAATATACCATCTCTGAGATCGCACCACTGTGGGGTGAATGGCAAAATTTCTGTTCTGCTCTGCACGGCACTATTTTGCCATTTACTTCACTGTGGTGCGATCTCAGAGTTGGTAGATTTAAGTTGCAGGGAGTGTAGGGGGTGCAGGGGGGCTTGCCCCCTGCATATGCTTTCAAAGCTGTTTTTTTTTTGTGTTCAAGATTACAGAATCTCAAGATTCTGGTCTTCGGTATTCAGAGTCTCAGAATTCCATAATTCGATATTTAGTAGTGATCCCAAAACTTGACATGTCTTGATGATTTCATACTTAATTTGTTTGAGATAATTAGTAGTAAGCATAAAATTCTATGACTTCCAAATAATACTTAAAATAATCAACTATGTGCCTCTCCATGCATCACATTTTCACATTAACAATTTCCATATAATGTGAGCCTATTAAAACATGATTAACTTACATTCTTAATTCTTTACAGTGCATGTCATTAAATTCTAGGCATTTACCTAGTGTCCTACACCCTCTCAATAAAAGATATCAAATCACTATCATGCAATTCTAAAATTTCAAAAGTAAAATAACAATTGTGTAAAAGATAAATGTATGTCAGCATTGTCTGCTTGTAATTTAAAACACCTGGAAATACATAGTTTAATTACATAAAGTTAAAGGAGCAACATATAGTTCACTCCATAAATTAACTTTGCCAAAGGAACTGTTTTTAAAATCATGAAATATCAAATGGAAGTATTATCATATTTATGTTGTATTGATTTTGCCCCATGCCGTAGACATGAACTTGTTAGTCAAAATCTTGCATTGCTTTGTGAAAAGATCATCTTCAGAAACCATTCTTGCCAAGCTTATGAATTGCCCTTTAACAATTCTTCTTCATCCCATCAATATGGGCAATGATATTTGCAAGGACGTTACCTTGAAAAGATCAGAAGGAATGTACTGTCTGCTCATTAGAACTTGTGGTATTTTAAAGAATTCTAGATCCACTGAAAATACATTTTATTCTAACTCCTTAACGACAGAACATTCTGCTATCAGAACAATAATTTTTAAGAATTGGAGAACTTTTAGTTTGTTTGATGATATAGTGGATAAGGTGGAGGAGAAGACTAGAGTAGTGTGCAGAAGAGGAAGAACCAGCAATAATCTGTTAGAGACTGATAATGGTATTTTTTCATCTTACAACACTAGAAAAAAAGGTACCTTCAAATTTGGGTCCTGTCCTGTTCCTATTTTAAGTTTATCTTGGAAAAGGACAGGATCAAAATCACCATTTTGTATATTGTTCTTTTCACTGCACCTGCAATTTGACAGTGCAAGGGTTTTTATGTAGGCAAGACAGAAAGCAAATGCAAAGATTACACTTATGAACATCAGTATGACATAAGACGGAAGAATGTTAATAATTCATTATACAAACACATTATTAAGTATCCAAATCACTGTTTCCTTTTTTTGGTGTAGAAAGAATTGTTAAAAATCCATGGGTGGGGGGTCCTTGAAGTGAGCTCATTGAACGGAGGGAGCTGGTCTGGCAGATTAGACTAAATTATTGTTCCTGCCTGGGACATTGTAGGGAGTCTGCATGTGTTGATAGATTTTTATACATTGCTTCTTCAATATGATAGAATGTTTCTCATTGGTTCTTTTAGAGGCACCTGATCAAGTTATTGTTCTAATGTACAGCTTTAGAGTGACTGAATGGCCCCAAAAAGGATTGGATCAGTTGGAAACAAAAGCAAACAAAACTGCTTCATCCTTATCAAATGAAAAGTAAAAAAAAAAAGTGAATGGCAAAATATATATCACTTGGTCTGAAGGCGGTATGAGCCTCCTAGAACCTGACTATATATATATATATATATATATATATATATATATATATATATATATATATATATAGATCTAGGACTATTGAATGAAAGTTCAATAGTCCTAATCCACAATCACCGAACACACTTTAATGAAAGCACTTTCACTGAAAAAACGCTATTGTTAAAGTGTGTTTAAAAAAAAACATTACTTTTACGTTTTTGCAGGGGGGCAAGCCTCCCTGCACCCCTCACAACCCCCTTACTTAACTATTCTCACTCTGAGGTCACACTAAAGTGGGGAAAAGGGAATTATCCCTTATCCCCACTGTAGTGCGATCTCCGCAACAGGCATACTTAGGCGAAAGTGCCTTTTGGTGAAAAGCACTTTCCCGCAAGTATGCCCAGCCGAATCTGTTTCATTTATGTTGCCGTTCGATGATCCGTACAGATCCCATATATATATATATATATATATATATATATATATATATATATATATAGTATGTGTGGGTGTGTGTGCAATTACAGGAATTTAAATATTTGTTGACATCATCAGATTCAAATATAGTGAAAGTTCTAAGCCATGAGGAAAACACGTTTTATGGTAACAACTTATCTCAGATTAGCTTAAGCACTGCAGAAATGAGCCAGAATGGAAATCAAACCAGAAGAGTACAAATATCAGTTGACAATAAAAAGGGCAAAAAAAACTAAAGAAAGAATATAAATATAACTAGAAGAAAAGAAAAGAAAAAAGAAAAGAAAACTGCAAAGCTCATAATTATGGTGGAAAGTATAGAAGACTCCTGGAGCAGCCACATGTTGATCAAGATTTGGCACGGGTGGCTAAGGAGAGGTGAATTTAAACAAAATATGCCAGGTTAATAATGGCAGCTCAAGATAGCAGACTATGTACATGTTGGTTTACAAAGTCTATAGAAAAGGTGGGAAATACAGACCAAGGCAGGTTCTGTGGTGCAGAGCTAAAAACAGTTGCACATCTCATTGCTGGTTGTGATACACTCATGGCTGAGTGTCTGTATGCTGAAAGACACAACAATGAGGCAAGACTATGGCATTGGGGCTGTGCAAATACTACAACATACTGTTAGCTGTAAAGCCTTTGTAATATGAATCACAAAGAATTACTGAAAGTAAAGAAGTTCTCATCACACCAGATCATACACTACTGACCAGTTAAGAAGAAGCAAGAAAACCAGATATAGTAGTCAAAGAAAATAAGTAACTTCAATCATTGAAATAGGTACACCTTGCAATTGTTGGGTCCTACATACTGAGAGACATAAAGTTATTAAAAATAGGATATGAAAGCAGAACCTAGAGCATTATGGTATAATAAAGAGATCCAGACAGTTCCAACAGTATAAGCAACAACAGGATAATCAAAATGAACTTTCATGCATACCTAAATATGCTACCAATTGTGGTCCATAACTGTCATTGTATTAGAAACCGTAAACAGAACAGTGAGCAATAACAATTTTTCCAATAAGAACACATTCAGTACAACTAGAAAATAAGTGTATAATCTGTTTTCCATCACATTTTTTAATCACCTCTCTGAGCTATGTTCATTGCTGTAGTCTGACAGGATGGATGTTACTGGAGAGATAACAGACTACCCAGGGGTGTTGTGAGATCTAACACTGCAGGCAGAAGGCCTCTTCTCTCCTGAAAGATCAGATATTTCCCCAATAATGCTCTCCGTGTCAGGCATTACTGTGCTTAGAAAACTGCTCATCTGTTAAACTGGTTTGTACTTCAGGATATTCATTTTTTATATATTTTTGATAGGTCCTTCATCAAATGTTTCGTAGTTCTTGTAGGATATGAAACTGCTGTTGGAGGATTAAGTGTTTAATGTATACATAGACACACACACACACTCACACACACACACACACACACACACACACACACACACACACACACACACACACACACACACACACTCACACACAGCCACCCATACATACATACACACAACCACACATGTACATACACATCCTCCTAATGCAGCAAACTGTCTCAGCATGATTTTTTTTTTTAGTTTATTTTTTATTTTTTTTCTCAAAACATGGCTTTTTAAGTGTGACTTCCAGTGAAGGGGAAGAAAACTGGCAGCTGCATGTAACTGTTTATTGCAGTTGCTTGTTTACATTTCTTTCTTTTGAACTGAATTTATTTTTTAATTATGCGCACTAAACATGTCCTGTTTAGTGAGTGATAAAAAAAATGGTATCAATGTTTTTCCCATACTTCATGGTGGCTTAATATGTTGCCATGAAGTCATGTACTTGATACTGAGCACTCCTTGTACATTAATACCCTCTTGGAGAACGTCTGTTCTTCATGAGGGTATTTCCACAAAGATTGACCTGTTTTCGGACACAGAATTCAAGGCACTTTCAGGCAGAAATGTTTATCATACTGTAAGTCTCCCATTACCATAACTCCTCATCTGTTTTATGACTTGAAACTGAGGTTTATCCATAATGTGATAGTGTAAATGGATTGTCTCGGTAGCCATAGAATGAACTGCTTGGAAGTCTAAGTTGTAAAGAAAGTATGTTTTCTTCATATAAAAGCAAGAATCTTTGAGAAAGTGGTGTCCATTATCACTTCTAATTCAAGAAAACATGCCCAGTTTCAAAGATTTTTGCAATTTGTTTCCATTTATAGGTTCATAGGTTCATACTAGGCTACCTGCCCTAAGGCATTTATAAGCCTAGCCAGAGTGTGTTTGGCTTTCGCCACCCATTTTAAATTAATTTTACTATGCCTTTTTTTGAGGTTAGTATACTGTCCTCTGTCTAACAGTGACACAGAAGTGATAGCTGGGGTAAACCTATGATCTCCCATCCACTCATCAAGATTCCTCTTGAAGAGAGTCAATGTGGGACTCTGCCTAATCTGGACTGGGATTTTATTCCAGAGTGTAGGGAGCCTCTGGGTTATGAATATGTCCCTCCAGCATGTCCTATTTATTTCAGTGCTGAGGTTCAAGTCTCTCGAGCGCGTAGCTAGATGGGATTTGGATTTTCTGAGGTGCAGCATGTCCATTAATTCTGGGTTGGACATGGCTTTATACGTCAGGCACAGATCGCCTCTGAGCAGGCGGTATGCCACTGAGTAGAGCTGGAGTTTCTTTAACCGGGCAGCATATGGCATCTGTTTGAGCCCTTTGATCCTCTTGGTGAGGTACTTTTGGGGTCTTTCCAGTTGCTGCAGGTGTCTGGTAAGGTACATCCCAAAGGGCATTGTACTCAATTATGGGCCTGATGAGGGATGAGTAAAGAGGCGATGACCTCCCTGATCTAGATGTTAATCCCTTCATGATTAGGTGGGCTATATAAAATGTTTTTCTAACCACTTTGGCCACGTGGTTGTCAAATGAGAGATTGCTATCAACTTGGGTCCCCAGGTCCCTAATGACTTCTTCTGTACTTAATGGATTACCACCTATGTGGTAATTTGTGGGCACTTTGTTTTTGCCAAAGGGGATGACTATACACTTTTTGGCGTTTAGCTTGAGGCCATGGCTCTGGCACCAGTTGTCTGTTTCTATGAGGCCCTTTTGGAGGATGCTTGTGTCAGCTGGAGAGTCGATTATGGCACCCAGTTTGCAGTCATCTGTGAACTTGGTCAGCCACAGTCCTTCTGTGTTGGCCTGTACTGCTGAGAAATATATACCGAACAAGAGAGGTCCCAGGACTGAGCCTTGTGGGATGCCACTTGTAACTGGTTTGGAGTCTGACATGGCTCCAGCAATTCTAACCATGTGGGTTCTGTCCTTGAGCCAGTTTGCAACCCATCTAGTGACATAGGGTTTATATTTAAGCTGGTGAGCTTATCTATAATGCCCAAGTGAGGTATTGTATCAAAGGCTTTTGCGAGGTCCAGGTAGGCTGTGTGGACCACCTTCCCCTCGTCAATGGCCTTGGTGACTCTTTCAAAGAAATCGACCAGGTTTAAGAGGCAGGTCTGCCCTTAACAAAGCCAAACTGGGTAGGATCCAGTGTCTGTAGGTCCCCAATATCTTTATTTATGAGGTCCATGATGATCCTTTCCATAGCTTTGCAGACCAAGCTAGTCAGGCTTATGGGGCGATAGTTTCCAGGATCCGTTGAGGCACCACCTTTGTGGAGAGGGACCACTGTTGCTGTCGCCACTCTTTGGGTACATATCCTGTAGTAAGGCTAAGATTGAACAGTAGTTTTATGTTTGGGTTTAGCTCTTCTTGGAGTTCATGTAGGCGCAGCCGGGACACCATCTGGCCCCATTGATGCTGTGTTTTTTGCTTGGGGGGGGGCGGCTCTTCCCTGAGCATCTGGGATGTCGGGGGGGCAGCACTCTGTTGGGATAGATATTTGCCCTTTTGGTGAGGGGAGAAGTTTGCACTGAACCTGTCAGCTAGGATGTTGGCAATGTCTGTGGGCTCGGTGTATTTTTTGTCATTTTGGACTAATTCTGAGCATATCTGGGAATTCCCACCCAGGTTCCTAACATAACTAAAGAAAGCCTTGTGATTATCCTTAGTGTCCTGTGCAATTTTTCTCTCGAAGCTGGCCTTAGACGATTTTATGAGTGCCCGTAGTTATTTGCTAATACTGATCAGAGATGCCTTCCCTTTTTGGGATTTTGCTCTATCATGTAGTAGCTTCCTCCTTCTATTGTATAGTTTGTTTATCGCTGGGGTCCACCAGACAGGACGACTGCCTTTGGAGGATTGGGTCTTGGTTTTATTTGGGATTGCATGATCCATGCATTCCTGAAGGTGTTCATAGAATGCATTTATAAAGGATTCTGCGGTCTGGGCCGTATTTTCCACAGGCCCGGGGGCTTTGAAGGATTTCGCCTCGGTTTTGAGGCGTGTGAAATTTGCTTTAGAGAAGTTTTTCACTGTGGTTTTCTGGGCAGGGGGTGGGGTCGGGATGTGAATATCCAGTGAGATTAGTTTATGGTCTGATCTTACCAGTGTGGGATACACTTCTGGTCTGGAGCATAGTGTCCCCATGTTGGCGATGATCAGGTCCAGTATGTTTTCCCCTCTTGTGGGAGTGGTAACAATTTGTTTCATAGCATTTGAGTTTATAAATTCTAGGAACCTTTGGGCTAGGGTGTTGGAGCTAGAGTAATGCTCCCAGTCTATTTTTGGGTAGTTGAAGTCGCCCAATATAATGGTGTTTGGAGAGACCTTCATATTTTCCAGTATTCTCAGGAAGGCCAAGTGGGGTTCCTGTGTTTGGGAGGGTGGTCTGTAGCAGGCTATAAATTGGAAGGCAGTTTTACCCACAGTTAGTTGCACATGGATAGTCTCTGATGCTTCGTGCTGTGCCACCAACCTGGAGGTGTGGGTATCTTTGACAAATATTGATACTCCCCCTCCTTTTGTGGTTCGGTCCAAGTTTTGGGGCCGAAAAGCATGGTATGAGGTATAACCTGGTAGTGCTGGGGTGCTCTCGGGAGCCTTGAACCAGGTTTCTGTTACTGCACAGATATCGATGTTCTCCATGCTAAGGAGAGTTTCGAGTGCATGCATCTTGAGGTTTAGACTTCTGGCATTGAGTAGCATTACTCTTAGTTTCTTATCCCTCGTGATACCTATGGAGGTGGGTTTGTCTTTTGAGCCTTGCCTAAAAAAGGCACTATGGGGGTAGAAAGAGCCTTTGCCAATATCCGAAAGCTCAGGGGTGACAGGTGCAAAACGTCCCTAGCGAAGCATCGTGGCTTGTCGAGCATGTCATCCCAGGCTGACAGGCATTGGATCCCCTTTGAATGACACCAACACTTAAGCCAATTGTTGAAATTGATCATCTTGTCTTCATATTGTGGCATCATTCTTGGTGAGGGTAAGATGCTACTCAAGGTCAGGGTCATACCGGCCTGGGCTACATGCTCAGACAGCTCCTCTATGTCTCTTTTCATGTAGTCCAGGGAGGTACGTCTCAGGTCATTCACACCAGCATGGACAATGACTGAGTCATATTTGTACTTGCCTTGGAGTGACCTGAGTGCTTGTGTTATGTGGCGGATCCTAGCGCCCGACAGGCAGCTCACCGTGACCTTCTCCTTGTTCAGCCTGGTGAGCGGGACGTCAGTGTGCCTGACGATAGAGTCACCTATTACAAGTGTATTTTACTATACGAAGGTGAGTTTCTTCAATTACTTATTTGAAGTGAACTAAATTAGGTATTGTGAAGAGGGTATTCACTGAAAGAGAATACTTTTGCCTCAGATTATTGTGTGTGTGCGTGTGTGTGTGTGTGTGTGTGTGTGTGTGTGTGTGTGTGTGTGTGTGTGTGTGTGTGTGTGTGTGTGTGTATAGATATATATATATATATATATATATATATATATATATATATATATATATATATATAATATATATACACATATGGATTCACTTTACATGCTTGAAATTCTGAATATCGAATTTCAGAATTTTAAGTCCATAAAGTGGAAATCCTAAAAGGGTACTTACGTATTATCGCAACCAGATTTTCACGATAATACCGCTTGCTTCCCGAAATGTGAATGTAAACAGTAATGTATGCAGAATCACACTGACAAAGTGAACTTTATGAAAAAATATTGTTTAGTTAGAAAAAACAGTATAAAATTTAAGAAATGAGTGCTTGTTTCAAGCTATGCCGTTTAACGACATCATGTCACTGAAAATACATTTTCTACAACAGTTATGTGTAATACACGTTCCATGTCTAGAAATATGTTGCCCAAACCATCCAGAAGACATCCACAAGTATGCTATCCAAAACATCCAGAAAACATTGTAAGAGTAACTACTATCCAAAAAAATAAATAAATCTGGTGCTGTCACATATAGCATACATGTTTTTCATAGTACCACCTAACACCACGTCACATTAACTTTAGCCTCCATTGTACAAGACCTTTATCTCCCACATGTCACATTAACTTTAGCCTCCGTCACCTTGTTTACTCTGTTATTCCCTTTAACTGAAATTATGTTTCATTTGTAAAATAAAAGCAGTTATTTACACAAAAAAATATGCTGCTCCAGATTTCTTATTCTCATTGAAATGTATAGTCAATTTTGTAACAATCCTTCTCGCAGTATGGCAACAGTACAAACAAACATTTCCCAGGCGTCTTCGATTCATTTCCTGCAGTATGACAGCAGTGCAACCAATTTAGAGGTATGCAAAACAATATTCACATTTCCACATTCATTTAGGTTACAAATTTGGGACAAACTAGGTTGTACCCACAGAAAACATCACATCCAACCATACGTTCACTCCCGCAATCTGTTTTTGGCCCAACAAGCATATTACCGCAACCGCAAAAATCTGGTTGAGATAATACGTAAGTACCCCTAAAAGATCAAAAACCCAGAAGCACGAAATTCAAAATCGTGACTTCTATACTACACACACACACACACACACACACACACACACAGACCACACACATACACATACACCCACCTTCACACAAACACAGAACCCTAGCCTACATACAAGCAGGGGGACAAGCCCCCCCTGCACCCCCATGTGGGGGGGTGCCCCCTTACTTAAATATACTAACTCCAAGGTCAAACTACATAAACAAACACACAAAACACCACCACACAAGCTACATTCCCCTCGCACACACACATCACAGTAACAAAACGTACTAATACACACTACAGCCCCTACCCAAAACCCTTAAGACATAAACACTTACCTGAATCCATGAACACAGTGTAACACCAGAACCGCTAATTCAACATCTCCAAAATATGAGATTTTGAATTTCACACTTCTGGGTTTTTGATCTTTTAGCATTTGCACTTAATGTGCTCGAAATTCTGAAATTCAATATTTCAGAATTTCGAGCATATAAAGTGAATCTATATATATATATATATATATATATATATATATATATATATATATATAGAAACACTTCACATAATCGATTGACTGAAATTTCGAATTTCATATGGTCGAGACCATATGATCGAGATTTTAGTAAATCGAATGTGTGTAGTGTTCAGAAATAAGACTTTACTTACCTTAATACATTACGTGCACACAGAGACAAGTATTGTTGTATGCTCTGTGTGTACGTAATGTATTATTTGTTTTGCGGTGTTGGCAGGAAATGAGAAATCTCCTGTTTTGCGCTTCCGCATATAGCGCAAGACAGGAGATTTCCCATCTCCCCACTGTAGCGCGATCTTGGAGTTGGTATATTTAAGTAGGGGGGTGTGGGGGGCACAGCCCCCCACATGGGGGGTGCAGGGGGGTGAAGCCCCCCTTCAAAAGTGAAGTTTGTGTTTTTTTTTTTTTTGATGGTTTTGCTTCAGAAGTTCGAGTTTCCGAAACTCGAGCTTTTGGTTTCGGTTATTTGTAGTTCGAGATTTTGGCAATTCGATCTTCTGAAGTGAATCCGTGTATATATATATATAAAACAACAAACTTCTTTCTTATAAACTAAAAGGAAGACACTCAAAGGCAAAACTGATGCTAAGCGCTTTCATTCTTTAATGAGAAGTTATGTTCTTATCATAACGTTCCATGTTAGCTGTCTTCTTCTCACCTTCTTTCTTGCTGGATGGGGTTCAGAGCCAATCCTCAGCTCCGACTCGGCCTAATACTAAAGCTCGAGAGCTATTTTTACCGGCTCAAGGCTATGCTATGTCCCATAATGCTAGGCGTCATATACCCAGATCTCGTTTGATAGCTAACACTATGGACATATATGTGCCACCACAAAAGAGAACAATCCACCTAATCATAGATAGAAAAGGGAGAAGGATATATATATATATATATATATATATATATATATATATATATATATATATATATATATAAATATACATATATATAAGCCCTCTAGAAGAGCTAGCAAAAAAGGGGGAGCAAGGGAGCTAGCTGGGGAAATAACTGAGGTGACAAAAATTCTCACAAGGTACTCTAGATTTCCCAGGCTAGGGGGATGGAGGGTGGGACGCAAGAAAGAAGGCGAGAAGAAGACAACTAACATGGAACGTTATGGTAAGAACATAACTTCTCAATGTTAAGTTGTCAATCTCGCCTTCATTCTTGCTGGATGGGACAGCGTCCCTAACACCTAAATCCTGGGTGGCTCAATGGAACAAACTGTTGAGTACCAGTACCGTGGAACCAAAATCAGCCCTACTTCTGGAGGCCATATCGAGCTTGTAATGAGAAATGAAGGTATGAGGAGAGGCCCAAGTGGCCGCTGTGCAAATGGAATCCATAGGCAATCTTGCCTGAAAGGCTATTGAAGAAGCTAAAGCTCTAGTTGAATGGGCTCTAGGCTTAGTAGGAAGTTCCCTGTTCCTCAATTGATAGACCAACGTGATAAGACAGGACAACCACCTGGACAAAATTACCTTAGGGACTGGTTGGCCTTGCTTCCCCTCTGCATAAGACAGGAAGAGCTGGTTTGATTTTCTCATTTGCTTAGTTCTATCCAGGTAGAAGCGTAATTGATGGTGAACGTCCAAACAATGTAACTTTTGTTCAGCTCTATTAGTGTAATTTGGGAAGAAGACTGGAAGATCTATGGCCTGATTCAGATTTTTCTCTGAGATTATTTTGAGTAAAAAGGATGGATTAGTCCTAAGTGACACTCTGTCTTTGTGAAAAACAAGATAAGGAGGGTGAACGCAAAGGACTTGAAGTTCCGAGACCCTTCTTGCAGAGGTGATGGCTACTAAGAAGAGTGTTTTCCGCGAGAGCAACTTCAACAAACAAGAAGCCGCAGGCTCAAAGGGAGGAAGAATTAAGGAAGACAGCACCAAATTTAAGTCCCACGGTGGGGGAGTGTCCTTAACCGGGGGCCTAAGTAAAAGAGTTCCTTTTAAAAAGGCTTTGCAAAGTTTGTGGGATGTGATGCTGGTCTCTAACAAGCCAACGTGGAAATTTGCAATAGCTGCCAGTTGAACTCTGATGGTAGCTGAGGAGGAGACCAATCGAAAGAGTTCTGCTAGAAACTCTAGAACTGTCTGGACAGGAGCCGTAAAGGGGTCCACGTGATTTTCCCCTGCCCAGACAGAGAAACGCTTCCATTTGCTAGCATAAGTCTTTCTGGTAGTAGACTTGGGAGAAGCAAGGATGATATCACAAACTGGTTGAGAGATAAGGGGAATCCTGGCTAGGGTTGGAAGTGGAGTAACCAAGCTGTGAGGTTGAGAGATCGAAGGGACTGATGCAGCCCACCCGATTGATGGGTGAGAAGATCTGGCACTGGGTCCAGATGCCAGGGCTGCTCCAGTAGATGGCGTTGCAGGAATGGAAACCAAATTTGTTGTGGCCAGTAAGGGGCAATGAGGATCATCCTGGCTCTCAAGGCAGTTGCTTTCTGGATTAACTTGAGTAATCAAGGGAAAGGGGGAGAATGCATATAGAAGACCCCGAGGCCAATCGTGAACTAGAGTGTCTCTGGGGGGTAGACCTGGGAGAGGGAAGAGGGCGAAGAAGTCTGGGCACTTGCTGTTTAGAGGTGTTGCAAGAAGGTCGCAGCAAGGCTGACCCCACCTTCTGAAAATTCTTTCCGCTACTGTCTGGTTGAGAGACCACTCGTGAGGCATGAGAATGGCTCTGCTCAGTCTGTCCGCTATGACGTTGGACTTCCCAGGAATATGCATTGCTACCAGAAACTGTTGAGAAGAGATCGCCCATTGCCAAAGTCTGAGTGCTTCTCGACATATGGGTTAGGATCTGGTTCCGCCCTGCTTGTTGATGTACCACACTACAGACATATTGTCTGTTTGAATTGCAATAGTCCCGGTTGGTAGAGAGTCCTGAAGGGCCTGCAACGCTAAAAGTACCACTCTCATTTCCAAGACATTTATGTGCAAGTGGTATTCGAAGGATTGCCATGTGCCCTGGACTGTCCTGCCCCAAAAATGCCCCCCCACCTGATCAGGGAGGCATCCGTTGTCACAGTGGCAAAAGGAGGAGGAAGGACCACAGGTCTGCCCTGGAGTACTTGAGGGGAGACCGTCCACCAAGAAAGGTGTCTTTTGCATGACTGAGTGATTAGAATGGTGTGTGACATGGGGAGCTGCTGAAAGGACCACTGGGAAAATAACATCCACTGCAGGATCCGCATATGAAAACGCGCTAGGAGGAGTAAAGTGATTGCTGCTGCCATGAGACCAAGCGTTTTTAGTACAAATCTGGCTTGGACTCTGGTCTCCTGTAATAGAATCTGAACATGGTTGCGAATGTCTGAAACTCTTTGTGTGGGTAGTTTTGCTTGAGAGCTCCACTGTGTTTAAGATGGCGCCTATGAAGGTAATGGACTGACAAGGCGACAATGCAGACTTTTCAAAATTTATAGAGATACCTAGTGCGTTTCACGTTTGTACAGTGTAATCTCTGGATTGGAGTAGTTGATGCCTGGTGGTGGCAGTAAGGAGCCAGTTGTCTAAATATGGAAACACCTGGAATCCTTGTCGTCTCAGGTGAGCCACAACCACTGCCATGCATTTGGTTTAACACCCTGGGGGCTATGTTGAGGCCAAAGGGCAGGGCTCTGAATTGGTAGTGACTGGCTCCCAGCCAGAAGCGGAGAAACCTTCTGAAGCACCTGTTCATCTTGATATGGTAGTACGCATCCTGAAGGTCTATAGAGCACATCCAATTGTCCTGACCCAGAAAGGGTAGAATGGACTGTAGCGTGACCATCCGGAACTTCGTTCTTTGAACAGACTTATTCAGCCTGCTGAGATCCAAAATAGGTCTCCAGTCCCCTGTCTTTTTTGGTACCAAAAATAACTTGGAGTAGATTCCAGATCCTTGTTGGTCTGCTGGGACTGGCTGGATGGCCTTTTTTTAGCAGCTTTGAAATTTCTAGTGCTGCTAGATCCCTCAGACTGGGTGGAATGTCTGGAAGAGGCCCTTTTGGTTGTTGTGGGGTGTGAATAAAGGGAATTCTGTAACCCTCGGATATGATCGACCGTACCCATTTGTCTTGCATGAGGGAATGTCAGGCTTCTGGGTACAGTGATAGTCTTCCCCGACTGCCTCCGAAAGTGGACAGTCGGGCAGCTCCTCAGGGGTGCTGGAAAGGTTTGTCAGAGAAAGAGTCTCTGCTACCCTGATTCTGCAGACCCCCCCCGGCGATCGGGCGGTGTCTATTATTGTTCCCTCCTCTGCCTCTGGAGGGAAGCTCACCACATACGTCAGGCAGTACTCTCTGAGGTTTGCGGAACCACATTTTCCCACCTTTCTGACTCTTAAGGTATGGTCTAGAAGGGGTAGAAAAACAGACTCCTATGGCAGAAAGAGTCTTGCCTTCCTGCTCGCATCTGGTCAATGTATCCTTCACTTGAGGTCCAAACAAAGCAGAACCGTCAAAGGGGGTGTTAGTGAAGGACGCCTTGAAGGGGTTGGCAAAGTTGCAAAGCCACATCCAGGTATTTCTCCTTGGAGCAACGCCCGTGCCTGCGGCCCTACTCGCTCCATCAGCAGCTTAGGAAATGAGCCGCATGGAGTTTACAATAGAGTTCAGGGTCCCAAGCTGGGAGTTAATCTTTTCCTGAGACCCCGCAGCTGATTGGTCCTGTAAGGTATCACCTAGTTCTTTGAGAAGATCTCTCTGAAAATGGGTGAAATGGCACAAATAATTCAGCGAACGCATGGCAAAGGTCACTGAAGAAAACATCCGCTTGCCGTACCTATCCATAGTCCTAGATTCCTTATTAGGAGGATGGACAGGAATTGAAGGGTTAGCCAACTCCTTCTTAGTGGCCGCTGCCACCACCATGGCATCAACGGGGATGCACTTGGTGAGAAACTGCTTGTCTGAAGGGGCTGTAATAAATTTTGTGGGCCTCCGGGGAGTTGGTTCCATAGTATCTGGAGCCATCCACGCCTTCCAAGCCACCACCTCCATGAGTGGGTCGAAAGGCGGGGACACCCAGGAGGTGGAAGGGCGAGAACCGAACGCGTCCAGGTACACCGACTCGTCCTCAGAAGGGTTGAGGGCAGACCAGTTCCCCCTCTGTTTAAGGATCTCTAGGATGTCAGAAAATGAGACATCCTCAGAGGGGGACCTTGGGGACCCTTCCGAATCATCCAGGTCGGTGTCAGATGTCACTGACTCCGGGGAGTCCACATGCTTCCTCTTGCATGTCCTCTTCCGAGGGGGGCTCCCCCGCAGGATCAGGGGAGGCCTCAGAAGAGGAGGATATGCCCAATCGGATGACCTAGAGCATTGGTTCTCCACGCTTGGGTTCAGGAGGGTAGGCAGAGACCGAAGCAGGCACCATGGAAGGAGGGGCCGATGGGGCCAACCGTGGCACCAGTATAGGAGCCAGCACGCTCCTCATGACCTCAAAGGCACCCCTATCAGGCAGAAAGGAGGGACCCAGCTCCGAAGAGATGAGAGCTCCTCCCAGCACTGAGAAGGAGGGCTCCAAGGCCGATGTCGGGGCCGAACTCACCTGCGCCGATGCTCTGAGAGGGTGAACGGGGTCGGACAAGGTTCCGATGCCACTCGCCTCCTCAGAACCAACGAGGGAATCCCGGTGCCCGGACCCCTCCAAGGATGGAGCCAATGAAGGGATCGGAGCCGACAAAGGAACAGATAAGGGTGGAATCAGTTCCGATGCCCCCATGGAACCAACCCGGACGGCCTCCGACTCCGAGCTCGAAGGAATAGTCGGGGGAGGAACTGGAGCAGGTATTGGGGAAGCTGCTGTCTGTTGAGATGGGCTGTGCAATAACTGGGCAAGTGCCTGCAACTTCAAAAGCCTACTGACTACCCTCTCGAGATCGTGGTCTGAAAGCCTGGAAGATCTAGAGGAGAGAGACTTATGTGTCCGCTCTGACAGCAAAGGGGACTTCAGAGCCAACCTGACCGACTCCAGTGAAGGAGATCGGGAGTGCTTTCGGCTTGAAGACAGCTCCGACGCCAAGGTCGGAGCCAACTGAGGCCTCGATGTATTGGTTCCGGCCGGAACCGATGAGGCAGAAGAAGGTCCGCTTGGCGCTGGCTCCAGACATAGAGCCGACGGTTTGGTGGGCTTAGAAGATTTTCCTGATAGAGGCTTGGTAGGAGAACCTTCGGGCTTCAATAAGCCCCTTAAGATGCTTATTTCTGCGCTCCTGCAGGACTCTTGGGCTAAAAGCATGACAGATGGAACAAGAGTCCTGCAAGTGCAGAGGGCCCAAACAATAAACACAAGAAGTGTGACAGTCTGTCAGAGACATCTTCTGACAGCACGAGTCACACTTCTTGAATCCTGGTATCTTAGTATCCTTAGACATGGTACCACAGGAACGGTACAACAAAGTCTAAACAAGTATACAAACACAAACTCAACACTTGACAGGCACTCTCAAAGTTACTATAATAACAAGAAAATTCCACACACACACCTACTAAAGGAACCTGTATAAACCTACTGTACAAAAGTACTATAAAAAGGGGAAAGGCCTAACCACCTGAAGGGTGGAAAATAGTAGGAAAACTACTAATAAAGGGGGGGAAGACTAGACAGGAGACTACTAATACTATCAGAAAAAAAATCTAGAGAAAAAATATCAATCAAAAAACTAACTATAATTATAAAAAATTTTAAATACGACCTGGAGCCAGTGAAAATGCAACCTCGTAGCTGAAGCGGCAAACGAGATCTGAATATGTGACGCCTAGCATTATGGGACATAGCATAGCATCGAGCCGGTAAAAATAGCTCTCGAGCTTTAGTATTAGGACGAGTCAGAGCCAAGGATCGGCTCCGAACCCATCCAGCAAGAATGAAGGCGAAATTGACAACTTAACATTGATATCTAAAACTTCTTCAGAAGTGACAAAATTTAAAAAATGTCAGGTACAAGTAAGGTGCACAAAGAAGAGAGAAAGATGTAACCATGACAATAGAATATATCTTCTGAGAACACAGTGAGGAAAAAATGAACCAATCAGAATTTACACATTTTGTACAGCTGTATATACATTAACAAATATTAGTATAAAGTGGGAGTGGTCAGGCTCCCCATCTCAATGCACATTTAAAACATTCAGGTTTTCATTGGGTCCAGGAGGGGTCTCAGCAATGAGTAATAACTGCCATCGCAATTCTTTCAGTTCAAGCAAAGTCTCACAATCTCCAAAAAATTGGTTAACCTGTTCCAATATGAGAAAATTGAAACCAATAAATTCAGGGCAGTATAAACTGTGTCTTCCTAGAGCATTTTTTTCATCTTTATTTCTGATAGCTGCCAAATGTTCTTTTACTCTGTCAGAAAGCTTTCTGATTGCCTTACCAACATAAAATGCTTTGCAAGAGTTACACACTGATAGATAAACTAAAAACTTTTTTTTTCTCAAAAATCTTTTTATTAAATTATGGAATATAACAAGACATCAACCAACAAACATTGTATATATAGTCAATTAGGAGTTGATTTAAGTTATACAACATTGTAAAAGCACATTTCAACTCATGAAAGTGAAAAAAAAATCAAAAACAAACTTTATATACAATATATACAAATGGTAACCAGGATGCAAATGATAGAATGAGACCACAATCATATGAGAAAATAAAGTAGAAGAATAAATAAATCCCACACTGTACAAAAGATAAAAGTTTATAATCTAATATTCATAATTAATAACAGAAAGGACCTTTTCTAAAACTTTATTATTTAAAGCCATTTTTTAGGACTTTTCAACATAGTTTTTTGTGCTGAAACGTACAAGTATGCCATTGTTCTAAAGGCATTCCAATTCAATTTAGTACGGTCAAGCCAATTTCTGGAAATGTAAAGTTTTGTAAGAGAACAGATAAATATGAGTACATGTGTATCTGGTTTAGACAGATGTATCTTAGGTATGTGTAGAATTGCAGTCTCCCAGGAAAGAGTTGACTTGTGATACCCCATTTTCTGTAACCTTACTTTTAAGGAGGTCCAAAGTTTATGAGAGAATTGGCAATACCAAAAAATATGTAAGAGGTCAGCATTAGGAGAGAAGCAACAAGGGCAGGAAGGAGAGTTATTTGCATCAAATTTATTAAGTTTGGAGGGAGTATGATAAGCATTATTATTTATCATCAACTGAGTATAGAACAATTTCTTGAAAGGGGAGTGTTCCCAAGTATTTCTAATTGCCAAGAGTTTTTGTTTCTCATTTAATTGAGGATCATGTTTGTCCCAGAAGTTAGAAAAGAGACATAATGAGTCTTGAATTAATTTGTTTATCAAATTATAAGATTTTGATAACCTTTTCTCAGGTAATAATAATGTTCTAATTACCGTATCAATATTATTAAAATCATGCTCCCTTGGGATTATATAAGCACAATTAGCCATAATTACATCTCTTAACTGACGCAGAATTATAGTATATTTACAATTGATTTTCAGTGTAGTTCGAAGATTTGCCAAAGACAAATCTTTGTGTTTCAAAAGATCCCAAACATTCATATTCTTTATAAGGGGATATTTAGTTAAATTAAATGGTGCATTATCTAACTTTAAGTTAGGGTTCAGATGAAGTGGTTGTATTAGATGAAAAATATTATCAAATTTAATAAGTTTTAATGAGTCCTGAAATGCTTTGATCTTATGTTTTAGAAAGTTTGAGATTTTAAGTGAATTCAAAATATCTAAGGAGATAAATGGAATGGCAACAGGGTTTATGTTTTTGGATAAAATATACTGATGCCATAACTTCATCCAAATTGGGCATTGATTATAATGAATGATAGTCAGTTTAGAAATGGACAGTAGTTTGCTAGCCGAAATAATTAAATAATAACTTTTTTCGAGGTTATAAATAATAGAGATACAAATTTGGTAAACCTAAACCACCCCTATCATTAGAAGTTGATAATTTAGAGTAAGAAATCCTAACTGTTTTAGGGAACCACAAAAATTTAGCTAGTTCTTTGTTAACTTTATCGAAAAAAGATTTAGGGATGATTTGATCAGAAGAGTTGAACTGATAAAGAAATTTGGGAAGAATATTCATTTTAATAATTGCAGCTTTGGAAAGAAGTGATAAGTTGAGAAGTTCCCATCTATGCATGTCTAACATTATTGATGTCCATATTTTAAGTAAATTATTTTGAAATGAAGACAGATTATTATGATCTATATGTATACCCAGATATTTAACCCCAAAAGTAATATGAAAATAGGAGACTGGAAATAAATATGGTTCATGTGCCAGATGGTTTATGGGGAATATATAAGTCTTTTGGGAATTACTGTGATAGTCCAACGCTAGAGAAAATTTCTCAATGGAATTAATTATTTTTTTAAGATCTGTAATAGGAGTTTGAAAATATATAACTAAATCATCAGCAAAAGCAGAGAAAAGTAAATTATTGTTTAAAATCCTAGGAATCCTATGAAATGTGTTTTGTGCTAAGTATAAAAGTAATGGTTCTAAGTATAGATTAAAAAGAAAGGGAGATAAGGGGCATCCCTGTCTCGTGCCACTAGTAATCTTTATAGAATGTGATGTGGATCCATTAATATACAATTTGGTAAAGGATTCTTTGTAAAGGGTTTTGATAAAATTAATATATGTGATGGGAAAATTAAAGCAGGACATTATTTGAAAGAGGAAATCCCAACTCACTCTATCAAATGCCTTCGATGCATCAAGAATTAATGCATATATTGGGTTGTTGTCATTTTTTGTAAGATGAATAATTGATTCCAAAGAGAGAGTGTTATCCCATACATGTCTGTGAGACATAAAACCTGCTTGTTGTGGGGAAATTATTGATGATAGAACCTTCTTCAATCTGTTGGCAAGAATAGAGGATAAAATCTTGATATCTAAATTAATTAATGAGATGGGTCTATAATTATGAGGGTCTGTTTTATCTTTGTTGTTTTTTAAAATTAGAATATTTTTTGAAGTGTTCCAATAAAGATCCGAAATGTCATTTATTTTTATGTAGTTATAAACTTTAAGAAGGAAGGGTGCAATTACTGACTTAAATAATTTAAAGAATTCAGAAGTAAAACCATCAGGACCTGGGGACTTACCAAGTTTGAGTCTATCAATTGATTCAGATATTTCAAGAAGACTTAATGGGGCCGAAAGAATACTTTGCTGATTTTCATTCAAAGTAGGAAATGTTATAGAACTAAGAAAACTGTTTATATGACAATTTACTAATAAATTAGAAGATTTGGAATAAAGATCAGTATATAGTAATGTGAAGAGTTGCATAATTTCCTTGTCCGTGTTGTATAATTTATTTTTGAATTATATGGGCGATATTTTGGGCCTATCAAAATTATTTTTAATTATTCTAGCTAGGGTTTTCGAAGGTACTTGAGCCCATTCAGAGTAGGTAACTAATAATCTTTGTTCCTGTATTGAAAGATTATTTTGATGTAATAAAATCAGATCTTTTTGAGAATTTATAATTTGTTTATAGACAGCAGGATCAGAATTTAATCTATATTGATTCTCAAGAGACTGAATTCTTAGTTTTAACGATCTTTCTTTATTATTGAATTGTTTTTTAAGGTATGAGGCCTTACCAATAAACATACCCCTTAACCTTGCCTTACACGCCGCCCATTGAATACCATAGGGAATAACTGTTGAGTCTAAGTTATTTTCCATCTCTTGAATTATTTCTATACACAGTTTACTAACTTCTTTATTAGAGAGCAAGTTGTTATTCAAAGTCCAACAGTTCCGTTTGAATGCATAAGCAAATTTAAACTCGAGATTCAATTTTAATAAAATTCTAGAATGATCCGAAAGAAATCTGGGCTCAATAATAAAATCCAAAACTGATTGTGTAAGAGAATTAGATAAGAGAAAGAAATCTAACCTTGACCAAGAATGAGAACATTTTGAATAATAAGTGTATATATCTTTTTTCTTTGAGTATTTAATGTATTGTAAAGGGTCTATAAGGTTATAATCCATTATTAAATCTTCAAGAGCAGAAGATGCTTGGTAATTATATGAAGAGGAAGAACTAGTTCGATCAATGTCAGGGTTAATTACAGCATTCCAGTGTCCGTCCACTATAACATAATGATCTTTGTAATAAGAGAGGATATTATATATTTGTAAAATAAACAAATGCTGATGGTTACAAGGACCGTATAAATTTAGAACCAAAAGTGGTTTATCAAGATTGTATATATTAGAAGTAAAGTAGCACCATCTACTCTCCTTGTCATATTTTTCTTCAATAATAATCCCCTGAAATTTTTGTTTAATTATAATAGCCACCCCCCTGGAATTAGAGGTATCCCCCGAGGCTATTATTTTTTGGATCCATTTTTTACTTTTATCCTTGTACCAATCATCTCTAGGTATATGTGTTTCTTGTAAAAAACATATATGAGCTTGAGATTTATAGATTAAATGAAACAATAATGATTTCTTGTCTTTATTTTGGATCCCTCTTACATTCCAGGACTCTATTGTTAACAGATTAACCATATGTCAATCTAAGGTCCATTAATATTGATGGAATAAATTAAATAAATTTATAAATAAAGAGAAGATTAAAGAAAGGAACAAACATAACTTAATTTTGTTAAAATGATTATTCTGAGTACAGATAAGTTTCAGTATAGGATTCATTGTAGTCTAATTTTCTTCCTTCTTCCCTAACCCAGTGTCTATCCACCTTAAACTAACGAAAGAAGGAAGACAAAAAAGTCTATACATAAGAAGTAAGTACATGGTCACCCTTAACATCAAAATAAAAAAAAGAAAATTATGTAAAGTCCTAAAAAGGACTATAAACAAGTTATCAAAACTAAACATATTTACATATCTATCAAAACACAAAATGCCCGGCATACACATTCCCTATTCATCTGTATATTCACAAGCTCCTATACAGGTAAATATGATTGTAATGAATGTAAATAAACCATGCTAAAACAGCATTATGATATGAATTTGTAAGGAGATATAGTGGAACATAAATATAGTTAATAAAACAATAATATGGCTAAACACTGATAATCATAAATGTATATGAAAAAAGGTTAACTGTATGTCATAAACCTTAAAAATATATGTAGTTTAATGAAATGGAGTATTGTCAGTTAAATATAAAATTGTAATATTTTTATGTTAATAATATATCTAAACAGTTAACACTAATTAATCTTCTTCACTTAGATTAAATTAATTAGTAAGGCTCTAGTAAATGTGGTGTCTAAATAGTAAGAATACTAACCAAACTAGTCTAAAGTCCTACTATAAAAATGACATCACGTGACATCTAAAATCCAATCAAAAATTAATAAAATATATAGCATGTTATTATAAAAATAAATGAGAGCCTCTTTATGTATCATGTTGTTCTTATATTCTATTATATATAAATGTATCATTCAGGTGTTTGAATCATACACATTAGAATTTATAACAAAGGCATCATATAGCCCTTAGCAACTATGTCTAAAAAATATAAATTCAAATAGTACAAGTGACATATAAATTCCTAAACTTGAATAAAAGACTTATTATTTGTTTATAATGAAGGATCAACAGCAAATAACGGACCCCTAGTTAGTTAATCACTATCCCAGGTTCAGTGTGAAACAGATAATAGTAAAATAAAACACATTTAAAATTATGCACCTAGAGAGCTAACTAGAATATATGAAACAATATAAACATGAATGCTTGACTCAATGCACGACATACTGAGGTAATGGAATATGTAAAGAGAAGTTAAATCAGAGTCAGGCAGATAAATAGCCTGCTTCACAGGCACAGAGGCAGCAAAGCCTCCGCATGTCCGTGGAAGGCTTCCTGACCTTGTAACAAGCTTCTTGCAGTGGATAAATCAGAATAGCCATACTGAGTGAGAGAAAATAACTTACTTGCAAAACTTTGTGATGGATTAATCAGTTGCAGTCAACTGTGTAGAGTCTTAGTGGTTGTCATCAGGTACAACAGTACGAAACCAGGAAGTCATTGTATTTAGTGATCAGAAAACACATTTAAAATTATGTGCCTAGAGCACTAACTAGAATATATAAAACAGTATAAAGATAAATGCTTGACTCAATGCACAACATACTGAGGTAATGGAACATGTAAAGGGAAGTTAATTCACAGTCAGGCTGATAAATAGCCTGCATCACAGGCACAGAGGCAGCAAAACCTCCGTACGTCCATGGGAAGCATCCTGACCTCGTAACAAGCTTCTTGCAGTGGATAAATCAGAATAGCCATCCTGAGCAAGAGAAAATAACTTACTTGCAAAACTTCGTGATGTATTAATCAGTTGGAGTCAACGGCGCAGAGTCTTAGCAGTTTTCATCAGGTACAACAGTACAAAACCAGGAAGACATTGTATTTAGTGATCGGAATATTCAGGGATTCAAATTACAGTTACCAATCACTTAGAAGCAAGCAGTTAAGTTGCAGACAACGTAGCGGCACTCAGGATGATTTCAACAGGACGAACATGTCACAGTTTCCTTGGGAATCATAACGTCATCATGCAGGCAAAACAGGAGGGAAAATAATTTGAGACTATGAACAGAAAACAAAACAACAGAACTCTAACCAGGTTGGTGGCGCTACTTTAGCACGAGAGTCTAGAAGATTTTCCCTCCATTCTGTTTGGGTGATATTTCATACAGAAAACCATATATCCATATAAACAAACTATAATGGAGTTTCTCAAAAATTTTGGCACCTTCATATATTGGAATAAAGATGTTTAAGATATTATCATCTCTATAAACCAATAAAAACAGATATTACACACTATAAAGTCAGAGTGTTTATTCGTGTGGTAAAGCTTGTCATAACTTCTGTTATTTAAAGAATATTTACAATGTCTTGTAAAATCACCAGTTAAATTCCAAAGTACTTACAATGGTTAGGAGAATTACTTTTGTATGACTGTGTCAGGAAGGATTTTGAATAATTTCAAAAAGATATCCTTAGCTTCTTGAGGTTCTGAAGCCATATAACTTCTGTCATTATAACTAAAAGAAAGTGTGTTTAGATACCTCATTCGAAATTTTATTCCCCTTTTGATTAGGTCAGCACAATAAGGTGATATTTTTTGTCTGTTCAGTTTTATTTGTGGGGGTAAATCCTGTGAAAAAGTCAGCTTATATTCATTCCAGATGAGATATTTCTTACTCTTGGCTGCTTGTAAAATACTTTGAGTGTCCTGGTAATTTAGTAATCTTGTATAAATAATCCGAGATAAAGTAGAGTCTTGTCTGGCACGCAGGGCTCTATGCGGTCTTTCAACAATTAAGGTGTTAGTAGTTGTCTCAAAGTTAAGTAATGTATCAAATATTTGTTTAGTCACTGAAATTAAGTTTTGGTTTTCATAAGATTCCGGTAATCCTCTAATTATTATATTATTCCTGCGACTCCTTGCCTCTAAATCCAGTAATTTGGCTTGTATTTCTGTAATGAGAACATCTTTG
>NC_056748.1:458865228-458992728 GCF_019279795.1 Protopterus annectens
TGAACTGCATACAGAGACTACATGGTAAAGTAAATGGAAACAAAAGGAAAACATACCATGATGCAGACCAGTAGAATCTTCCCATAGAAATATGAGTGTTTTCATCATGTTAATCCGAAAGACTTCTTCAGAATAAAATCACTCACAACACATTTAAATATGTGATAAACATACCACATGACTTAAAATTAACTAAGACGTGTAAAAGCTACCAAATAATAAAGTTGTTTAACCCATTTTTGCCTCAGTACACTCTGAAAACAAATAAAATCATTATGCCCTTGGGCAGCCTCAGCCTGCAGCAGTGAACTTAACCTGCCAGTCATATCCTTAGTTTTCTACAAGGTTGATTTTGTCTCCTGTTTTCGCCATCTTGACTTGTATAATGATATAGAAAACAAGTTTCTTCCATTTTTCCATCTGATGGGCTGCTTATACAGTGCATTATTTGTATCCTTATTTTGATTGCATAAGTGTGTTCATAAATTGAATGTGGAAGATTCTGCTTTGTTTTGCTAATGTAGAAGCTCTCACAGCTTAAGCATGTAGCCATAAACTACACTTTCTTATTTGAGAAAGGACTAGAAATACTACACAGGTTGAATATTTATACTATACATTTCTAAATATCATGAAGGAAATGCCAGTTGTTTAGCTTTGTCAGATGTGGTTTCTGTTTTGCTAATCATAATATTGGATAGTGTATCATGATTACCCAAGAGGATACCAGGCTACTCATTTGTAAAATATTAGGTATTATGATTAGTCCATATTAAGTTATAGTATAGTGAATTTACTAATGTCAGCCATCTTTTGAACTGCTTCTAAATCATCAAGACTACTTATTCCTACATAAGGACATGCAGCCAAGTTGTTTTTCTGTGTACTACAGTAGCTTCCTTCCTTTAAAGCTTCAGATTTTCATCTCCTATTAAGGAAATTTGGCAGAAGATAGTCCCTTGCAAGTACTTTATGTAAGTACTTGTGTTGCTTATAGCTCTTTAAGATTTGCTAGGCAAATAGATAATTAGTTTATACTCTATTTAGGTCATACAAATACATCATAAAAGCTATTAATATATCAGTAGGTTAATAACAATTAATGACAACAGCAGATCTAGGGGTATACATGATGAAAATGTCTGCGGACAGCCCAAGCTCTGACACAACATGCAAGCATGTTGTGTATTATCACATTCACTGTACTCTAAATTCATGACTTTCAAAAGCTGTCCTTCCAGGAACATACAAATATTCCAGTCTATATGCACTGCTTTAGAGGAATTCCAAACATATTCTCTACTTCCCTCTTTTTCATGTACTAGGGCATTGGTAACTTTGCCAGTTTGCTGGTATGTCATCTTAAAAAATTGCATCCTGGAAATGAAACAGTATACAAGTCACTTTTAAGAGAAATTTATTCTGGCACTTATTTTATAATATGTAAATATCTATTGTAATAAGGGGATCTATATGGTAGCTTCATACTTGGAATCCATGCAAAAGAACTGCATTCGGAATACATTTGTTTCGGGACCTAGTTCTAATAGCTGAGAACTTGTAATAGTTAAGAAAAATGGGCGCCCCACGTCCTGAGCAGTGAATGTAATCCTCTCTGAAGATTTTTTTTGTGGAATGCATCTTTTCCTATTAACCTAAACTTTTTATCACGTACAGGACTGGGAGACCACATCCCTCACTAGAAAATGTTGTTAGCATTTTTATCTTAATATTTTTTCAAAGAGATGGTATTCAGTTTTGGTGCACTTTCCCCACGGATTTACTAATCTTCCATGCAGGACTAGCTTAGTCCTGCATGGAAGCGACCATTTAGGAGCAGGACGGCAGCACGCCATGCATATTAATGAGGTGCACTGCCCAAGCTCCTAGGCTTACATGGAGCATGTAAGAGTGCAGGGGGTATGTCTGAGAGTAGACCTCTCAGAATAAACATGCCCCTGCAATGTAGAACAGCAGAAAGGGGTATGCAATGAGCGAAACCACTTACAGGTGACCACATATCTCCACCAACAGTCCCCGTTGTGTACAATAGCAATAGCATATATAAATAAAATGAAGAAACCCTTTTATTTTTTATTTTTTTCAAATCCGATTAAAGATAACCATATGTGCACGGGTGTGCCCATCGCTTAGCTATGGTTAATGCAGCTTAAATGGTTGAAGAGGATAACAAGGAAGATATACGCAAATGAAGCAGCATAACAATAGTGTTAACACTGGCTAAGCAATTCTGAAGCTAACTCTCTGTAAGCAGATGTAACAGCAGGTTAGCAGTGCTTACCATCACACAAACCCACTTACAACTGCTCAAAAGTGCCTTAATCACTCTGTATCCAACGGTTCTTGTTCTGCCCATCAACAAAATAAACAGTCATACAGGTCTCGAACCTAGGACCCTATACACCATAGTCACAGTAGGTAACCACCAAGCCATCACAGAAATACAGAAGAATGAGGTATCAGCAAGCAAGTCCTCACCATACTATAACCAGTGAAAGGAATCAGTATACAGTCATATTTACCATAGCCCACTACATAACATAAGTATGTGAACTGGAGTACAGCAGTAAACCCAGAAGTGAGGTGTAATTGTAATAGAGTGTTGAAGTCCCCAGTGAAGCACAAGGACCCCACAGAGTGCACATACACATTAATCATGGATACCAGGCAAACATATAAGGTGAAATGATTAATAACTCAAAGCCAAAAAGGCATTATAATGCAAAGTCTAATGTAAGCAATGCTAAGCATTGCACAGGCCAGCTTAGGAGGTGTGAGTAATGTGTAGACAAGCTAATTCATTGTGCCCAGTGGTGTACCCCTTTAAACAATGCCAACCCTAGGTAAGCAGGTGCCCATAGCTTAGCCTTTTCAAAACCGGCCAATCATGGAAAAGTGCAGGAAATCGGCCCTACTTAAACCCAAGAGGCAGGAATACATCTCATAACTGGTTGTAGCTTCCCCTTGCAGGCACTATGGCAGTAAGGGAAGAAGGTGTGTGCTTCTGGACACAGTGCTGGTGCATCTAGGAGTCCAAGGTCATGGCAGGACTCCTAGTTAAAGACCATGCAGGTCCAGTACCAGGTCTCCGAATATAAGGCAGAGGCCTGGGACCGTCTTGTCTGTGACCTCACTAGTGCCACTGGCATACCCCGTATTGGTGAGCAGGTCAGGCACCACTACACCAACCTGAAGTGGCATGAGGGGGACCTCTTGGAGGAGTGGCTCCAAGAGGCTAGAGCGTTAGGGGATGTTCCAGCTGTGTGTCAGTATCACCCCAGTATGTGTGTAATAATTGGCAACTCAGGTATATCATGGATAGGTATGGCTAAATATTCCTATTATGTCCCACACAGCTGCAATGGAGTGGACCGCGAACCAGGAAGCCCACATCAGTCGCCTGGCGAGGTTGCGACATGAGGCAGGTCAGTAATACTCATGCATTTACTGTCATAGGAAATAAAAATAAAAGTAGTAGTAAATTAATTGCTTGTATAAAACCTGTATTGTTCAAGGCAAGTACTGCGTACACTAGAGAATATGGCAGGAAGAGTTTCATATTGTTTGTAAGTCAATAAAAGTGTAATAGCCTGACAAAACAGGTTTAATTGCTGGACTGCATGTGTATATCCTGGTATCATACAGTAATGTAGATATGCAATCACGTAATAGTACTGTAGTATTAAGCACTGTTACCTACACTGTGCACCATAAATTGAATGTGTAGGAATGCCTGTATATGACAGGTGCAATCCCCAGAGACCATTTAGTACAACTGAGAGACACATAGACAGTAAACAGGGAAAATTCAGACAACAAAAATGGAATAACACATGCAACTAAAACGTGAACTGTTTTGTTTTAGCACACAGCCACGGTTCGCATCCTGCCAGTGGTAGTAGTCTGCATACAGAATCATACCCCACAACTGTACAGATATGTCCAGAATGTCACTTAAAGTGGCCCATATCTGTTGCCTATCAACCTGTCCCCCTGGGAAACCAGTGGGATGATCCCAGATGTATAGGCAGCTAACAGGAAATACAACTGACTGACACACAGCTATGAGAACAAAGATGGCACATAAGCAACTCCCCAATACCTTATGTGACTAACAAGCCACATATGTCCCATTTACACCCCAACTTGTCAAGCTGTGGTCAAAGTGTGTACAGTATCAGAGTGACATGTATGTGCATAATAGTAATGTAGGATCTGGTACTGTGTGTGGGAACATTCAGGTAGTGCTAATAAACATTCCTCCCACAGGTCTGTCAGATACCAACACTGTGCCCAGAAACACAAGAATGATATGCAGTTGCTCTGAATAATGAGGTATTACACATCACTGTCACCCACACTGTCCAACAACATATAACTATCTAGGAAATCTGTATATGAGTGTTGCAATACAAGGTCAGAATGCATAAGCACGGGATTAATAAGACAGAAAGCAGATTGGAGATACACAGCAATATCTATAAAGAAGACACAACTGTGATGGACAGTGTTTAAGTTGTAGCAGACACAGCCATGGTCTGAATCCTGGGAGTGGAATTAGACTGCATATAGATTCATACCCCACAACTGTGCAGATGAGGCCAGAATGTCCAGTATATGTGCCCATATCTGCTGCCTGTCCCCCTATCCCCCTAGTAAGTCTGTGGGATGATCCCAGATGTATAGCCAGAAAACAGAGAATACAAGTGATTGTCAAACATCATGAGAACACACCTGTCACTGTAGCAACCCCTGAAACTGTTAGGCGAGTAATATTTCAATTATGTCCTATCTACACTCCCATGTTGTCAAGCTGTGACCAGAATGTGTACAGTAACAGAGTGAGATGTATGTGCATAATACTAATGTGTAATCCGGAACTTTGTGTGACAACAGTCAGGTAGTGCTAACAAACATTGTTCTCACAGGTACGGTGGATATGAACACCGTGCTTAGAAATACAGACCATTATAACCTGTACTGGTACTGTTCACTCTGGTATTGTAGGGAATTGTGAGTGTTGCAGTTTCTCTGAATAATAAAGTATTAATGGTCACTGTCACCCATACTGTGCTACATAATATAACTGTGTAGGAAAGCATATATATATATATATATATATATATATATATATATATATATATATATATATATATGTGTGTGTGTGTGTGTCAGGTCACTAAAGGTGGAAGAGGGCAATATTTTAGATATATCCCGGCACACCAGCATGTGGTCAACACATGGCCAGAGTCTGTGCAGAAAGAGTTAGATAGCTATGTGCAAGACAACAACCCAGAATCCGGGAGTATGTGTAGAAACAGTTAGTGTTAACAAACATTCCATCTACAGGTATACCAAGTAAGAGGTGTATACTGCAGGTAAATCTGGTTCATGTGTAATGATGATGGCAGCCATATCACTGACCAAACTAAGGCTATAGGGTAGTATAGTAAGACTTGTAAGGTACAGATAACAGCAGTGACTAGGAAAGTAATGTGGACTACAGGAATATAGTAGTTGTTAATTGACATCTCTCTCTCCCCCCACCATATCTCCAACAATAATCAACATACCCACCCCAAATGGTATGTAATGACTCTGATAATGTCCATTTGTTTGATAAATATTTTCTTGGTTCCCATGCATGTGCTATATTGAATAATTCCAACATTGATGGCATGGTGCCATCAATGTACCTGCATGCTGTTCCTATTACCACTGTGGTCCCATATATGCATGTGTTCTGTTTGCTATGCAACTGTTCCGTATCTGGTATCTGGGTTAATGGGAATATCTATGCATGTTGTTATACCTAACCCTGGAATGTGTTGACTATTACTAACCCACAAATGATGATGTAATCTAAACACTATAGCACGCTTGGGAAGGCCGGTCCCAGCGGACCCACCTGTCCCACCTCAGCTGGCCATGGCACTGGGCACCAGCATTTCTGGGGCCCAACCCAGGACCTCCCTGTCCATTAGTCCTGCACCACCTTTGGGTGGAACTGCCTCAGGGGATGGGGCACCCCCCCCGGGAGTGGGGGTGGAGAGGCACCTGTCATCCATCACCAGGTTGGGGTTGTGGTGTGTAGAGCGATCAATGAGCAGTTTGGTGATGTTCTACACCAGCTTGAGGGCCGCGTGTCACAATTAGAGAGTCAGCCAGGCTCTGCAACTCAGCTCCCAGTGCAGCCACCTTTGTGGCTGTGAAGGTGCAGTGGTGACTGCAAATGGGTGGAGACCTCAGTCCCACTGTTACCACTAGGGGGTATGTGGGCTTACGATATCCCAACACCCCTCCCCATCAAGGTGTTTACCCCCCACGTGTCATATACTGCCCCTGTATGTGTGTTGTTTGTCTTGTCTGTTAACCTACCCAACCTACCTCCCCAAATATACCTACTACCCCCCCAACATCCTACTCTCACCTGAAAAAAAAGGGCAATCTGTTCCCACAAAAAATTCTCGCCCCATACATAGCTGTCCATTTCACATACATGTCCACTGGACACAGGTAATCCAGTCTAAGTGGCATCACAACTTATTATTGTTGTTCTCACACCTCTGCCAGGGGTTTGAGTATCCAAATCTACCTCCAAATGCAGTGTATATGCACAGCTGTTGCTGTAGAAGAAATGGGCAGCTATGGACCTTCCCTGCACCCTTCCTGCACATCCCTGGCTATTTTCCCTACTGTCTTTCCCTCTTTGTGCCCCATTTTTCACCACTTTCCTATCAACCCCTTTTTCTTTTCTTTTAAAGAAATTAGCACGGGAGTAAGTGGCAGTAAGCACTTTTAAGCAGCAGTAAGTGGGTTTAAGCCTGTTTGCATGGGGGTGAGCAATGCCTACACAGGTTAAGCTATTTGGAAGCTAAGTGAGTCTAAGACACTGTAACCGGAAGTTAGCAGTACTTAGCTCTGCGCAAACCCACTTACAACTGCTTTAAAGTGCCTTATTCACTCTGTATCCAATGGACCGTGTTCTGCCCAGCAACAAAATAAACAGCCTCTGCAAGACTTGAACCCAGGACCCTGCACACCACAGACATAGTAATTTACTACTAAGCCATACCAAATATACTTAAATCTGATGTTTTCAGAAATATATCATCCAGCCCAGTCATGCAACAGCACAGAAAATGTATTCCAACATGTAGATGTATGTGTGTGTGTAAATATATTAATATCTAAACAGATACAACATATCTATATATGTAAATATATATCTATATAAAAAAAAAAAATATATATATATATATATATATATATTTTTTAGAAATATATACATATATATATATATATATATATATATATATATATATATATATAAACATATATATACATGCAAATGCCTACATCGACACATATATATCTCTATACCTAACCTATATATCTACAAATACACAGCATGTTACATATATGTATGCAGATATATATCTATGTAGGTATATTCGGACATAGTTATATATATATATATATATATATGTAACCAGATATATATATCTATATAGGTATATATGGCCATACATATGTAGAGAGCAATTGTAGATTAACTAAAATATATATGTCCACATGCACTGTTAATGTGGTTGATAGGTCCCAAACAATATAAGTCTTGTACGAATAGGCATACCCCCCCACAGCCAAACACGTCCGCCCTGCAATACACTACCAAGTGTTGCAGATCCCATAACCAGGACCTGACACGACATGGGCACAGGATGTTAACAGTACTACATCCCACCTGTATGATGTCAGGCTGGTATTGGTAACATATCATGCAGTACAGTCTGGCTCCCATAGGAAATGTAAAATGTGGAAGCTATTAACATCCCCAGAATACATATACACAGACACATATATGCATATACACATATAAATATATATATATATATATATATATATATATATATACACACACACACACACACACACACACACACACACACACACACACACACACACACACACACACACACACATATAGATATACATGTGACTACACATACACATGCAGAGATATGTACAGTAAGATACATATGTAGAAGGTGCACACAATATGGAACAGCCACTATGCCTACACTTAACACCTTAACAACTGGAAATTGTACGGGCCACCCATACAAATGATAATCGTTGCCTGCAACATATACCCACAGAGAGGTCATAAGAAGAAACACCACACACAGGTTTGCAGAAATGGAAAACCTTTATTTGTGTACTATTACAGTTCTATATGCCATGTCATACAGCTGTTCAGACACTGACATCCATATAAACAGAGTAATGCAGCTGTGAAACAGTTATACTAATACAGTACTCTGGAAAGGTTCACAACTGTTGCTGCCCAGGCCAAGCCCTTCAAAGTGTACAGTAGTAAAGACAGACTGGGCCACAGGATACCAAACAATCAACAGTAAGTTATACAGGTGTAGAGTTCAACAGCCTCTATCTACACTCTGTACAAAATCACTAGGTGGTAAAGACTTCAGTTGACCAAATGGGATGTAATTGTTGCATAACAAGGCATAACTGACACCATCACAAGCACACTGACAAACAGAACAGTCTGTATGGCAGGAGGCAGTAGGCCTGCATTAACCAAGAAGTAAGCGTACCCAATTCAAGTAGAAACAAAAAAAAAAAAAAACAAGATGGAGAGTGGTCAATGAAGGCAATAAAGGCAGAAAATCCTCATGGAGCCACAAATGGAAAATAAAAAGCAGCAACACCAGTAAATAACATACCACACTTTAATGAACATTTTTGTCACATAGACTTCATCAGAATACAAATTAGAAACAAAATGCATGGAATAAATATCCCTACCAATTAAGCAATTAATTACAGACAAATTGATAAACACCTAACGATTTCAATTAATTACCTTGTCTTTTTAAAAACTGTTCAAAAATGTTAAAAGGAACATCCTTATTAAGTCCCAACTTCCTATATTTTAAAAAAACATTTAATGTTAATATACCCGTTAATACCGGGTTTTCTATCAGCATTTAATTTAACCTGACATAATATTTCTTTCTGTTCGAGGTGGTTTTTGAAATCGCCACCCCTTAGGTCAAAATTAGCTACTTCCAATACAGTGAAAGGAAATTTCTTGTATTTAGGACATTCAACCAAATGTCTATATAAAACACTTCTATTATCTTTTGTTTTAATACTATATATGTGCTCCCTAATACAGTCTCTCAAACTATGCATGGTCATTCCTATGTAAAATGCTGGACACCCGCTACAAGTACTAATATACACTACCCCTTTTGTAGAACAATTAACATACCCTGGCACTGATAAAATTAAATCATAATGTTCCATGGGTATGTAGGGTCCTTCATAAATATACCTACAGAAATGACATGACCCACATTTATACATACCCTTTTTGTGCGCTACAGGAACACCTAAAGAAAAAGTGTGGTAATTTTCCAGTAACTTTTTAACATTGTAATTGTTTCTTTAAACAAACCTTGGTGTATTACCAATAGCAATTATTAACTCATTATTGCCTTCTAAAATTCTCCAGTTTTTTTTCCTACAATACGTCTAATATCCCAACTATCCACAGTCATATCCAGGGAACAAACATTTCCCATTCTTCCCTTCTTGTTATCATTGTTAAGACTAAAATCTAAATTCCCCATCAGTAATGGGGGATAGAATTCTTCCCGTTTACCTAAATATCTTGACACAGGTTATTAAGAAATTTCCTGTTGTAACCTCAATTTAAAAACATTTCCAATATCAGTCTTAATTCATCTAATAAATCTGGGTACCTGGTCATCATACGACATGCCCTAATATATTGTCTCTTTGGGATATTCTTTTTTATGTAATCTGGATAATTACTTTTAAAGTGTAAATAACCGTTAGTAAAAATCTCTTTACGATAAATACAGCTTTGTATAATTTTCTCTTCATTATCCCAAAAAAGTAATACATCCAAAAAATGAATTGACCAACCACATTTCCCTAAGGTAAAACTCAAAAAATCAGACGCATTATTGACTTCACCAAGAAATTTTGTAACAATTTCAACATTTCCTTCTATTATAAAAAAAAGGTCATCCATGAACCTGAAATATAATACAATATTATATTTTTCAACTAATCTTTTCAACACATTAATTTCCCACCACATCATGACAATAGTAGCATATGCTGGTGCTGCTGAGGAACCCATTGCAACACCCCTTATTTGTTTGAAGTACTGTTAAATAAAATAAAAGATCAATACACAGGAGGTTCAGGTTCAAAAGTTTACTAGTGTACACCAGGAGGCAAAAAACGTACAAGTACAGAATTTTGTCTGACATGAAACAGGAAGTACACAATTTTTATAGTTTCTTATATTCAAGTTGTGCCCACCTTACTGACGTGGTCAGTCACAGGGCATCTACATCACTTTAGCTTACAGTATTCTATTCATAAAATAATGCTGATGCTGTATATTTAAAAAAAGTTTTCCTCTGGTAACAATATGGCCTTGCTCACCACCTGGTCAGACATAATGTCTTTCTGTAAAGTTACTTCTTCGAGGTTCTAGGCTAGTTCAAATACAATAGCAGATTCAGTCTTCTAATACACTTCTTTGTTCCCCTGTAACACTTTCCCAACAGCTGCGTGTTATCTAGTAACACATACACAAGGCCAATCGTCCCAGCAGGAAAGAGCAGAAGATTTTCATTATTTCACATATTTAATTTCCTGACCCAGCAGATAATCACTTGTGAAAAGCATAAACATTAGAACTTGCTGAGCTAGCAGCTGCCAGGGTCAGAGGCCAACTTGCAACAAGGCACACTGCAGTTTCAAAAACTTCTTGCAATTACATATGAATTCATTCTTTTTGTCATATCATTAATAGAATAAAATGCATTACATACTACTTTGCTTTTAAACTAGCACTTCACATATATTCAAACACATATTTCTCTAACAAGTACTTTCCATCAAACATAAAACAAATATTTTCTAATATAGTTTCAATAAGGCTACAGGTTAAATAAATAGCCCCATCATTGAATCCACTGTAGCATGTCAAATATTCCCTTACGGCTACAACACCTTGTGAATGGGTAATACAGGTAAAAAGCAATACGACGTCTAAAGTAAACATAATGTGTTTGGTTTGGCCAAAATGTACTTTTTTAAAAAATTCCTTTAATTTGATTAAAAAAATCCCATGAATCCTTTAGATAGGTTTTGGATTTCTGTACTAAGGGATTTAATATTCCATCAATGACCAAGGCCATCCCTTCAGTGAGGGAATGTGGTGCCGATACTATTGGCCTAAAGGGGGGGGGTTGAGTCCTTATGGACTTTAGGTATTCCAAACAAAACCCCTACCCTTGGTTTTTCAATTGAACAAAATTCATACATTTTATAATCTATAATCCTATTCATAAGGGCATCATATAAAAACATATTTCTAATATGTTGAACACCAACTTCAGTATATTCATCAATGTTATCCAATAATTCTAACATACCTTTGATGTACTGTTCCCTTGTCATAACTACAATATTTACACCTTTGTCGCTTTTCATGAACCTAAGATAAGTTTTTTTCTTTAGTTCATTCAAAGCTTTACGTTCGTCTGGGGTTAAATTATCAAACCATTTTCTTTATTTGTTATTAAGGTGCCATCGAACATCTTGAGAACAAGCTTGCTCAAACACCCCTATGGTGTTATTTAAAACTGGGGTGACAGAAGAAGGCTTTATATATGCATTTTGTTCATTCTTAACATTTTTTAATAAATACTGTAAATTCAGTTTACGTGAATATTTTTTATATCAATAATAGTCTTACTATAATCAGTCCTTTTAGTAGGTATAAAATTAAGTCCAAACCTTAAAACTGTTAATTCGTCATCATTTAAAAAATGTCCAGATAAATTCATTACATTGAATAAGTCCATTCTATCTGTCCCTATTTGTCGGTGGACGAATTGGACGTCATCTGTCCCCTTTTCCTCATTACTCAGTTCCTCTTCGACCTGGTGTCTTTCGTCCCTAAAAAAGACTTGATTTTACCATCACTGGTTGTGTTGTTTTCTAAGGAATGTGTGTTAGTTTCAGTTTGATTCAGCAAAGAGGTGAAACTCTGTTCCCCACCAGAAACAGGCTGAGTTCTGATCTCAAAAAATTCTTTCAAAGGAACAGAAACTGAACTGGTTCCCCCTCTTGGCGGGAGGTTTAGAATTATTTGGATTATTATGAAATCAAGAAAATTTTTCATTGTCCCTTTCTCTCATACCCCCTTCCCTATTGTTTTTAAGTTCCCGTTGTTGAAGAGGGTCAAAATTTTCATAAGCTGTATTTTCTTCATATGCAGTTACATCTCTCAATAATTTGTTGTGCTTTTGATTAATGATTTCATTTTCATGTTGTTCTACATCATGAAATATTCGTTTATAAACATTACTTTGTCCAAATTCAGTTAACAAACTGTTTTCCTCACTGTCAATTTTCAAAATATCTTCCTTCAAGTCAGACATTTTTTTGAAGTTATTCTCTATTAATAAATTTAGTAACTGTAGACCAGAATTATTGAAAAATGTGACTAATGTCCCAAAAAAGGCATCCTTAGAGGTAATACCATTGGGGCACTTAAAAAAACGTAGCTCCTTTGGAACTATTTGTAGTTTAATACACCACTTGAAATAATGATTTTCTATGTCAAGAGACCTGTACTTCTTCAAAAGTTTGCAAAGATGTTCACATTTGTTGTTAATTTCCTCAGTTTTACCTTTTGTCACTTTATAATCAGCCTTAACAAAAGGGTCATAATTCATAGCAAAAATAAACCCAGTGTTGTGTTGAAAAACATTCTGTTCTAGTAAAGTCAGCACTACTCTATCAGGCTTTTGAACATCCAAGTAAATGACTGTTCCACGTTCTTCATCTGAACTGTTTGAAAATTAACCCATTCGGTTCATAATCATGTTTAGAAACCAAAATTTTTAAAGACCTTTGAATGTCCACCATGGTATTAAGTAGCATCTGCATAACTCCAGCTTCGTCATCACCCAGAATAGGATGTAAAGACAGGTTCATCAACGGATCAACTGGTGCCTCGGCCATCGGAGCATACGCCAAACCAAACAACAACCAAGAAGTAAGCGTACCCAACTCAAGTAGAAACAAAAAAGAAAACAAAATGAGATGGAACCATGGTCAATGAAGGCAATAAAGGCAGAAAATCCTCGTGGAGCCACAAATGGAAAATAAAAAGCAGCAACAATGCTAGCAAATAACGTACCACAGGTTAATGAACGTTTTCGCCACATAGACTTCATCAGAATACAAATTAGAAACAAAATGCATGGAATAAATATCCCTACCAATTAAGCAATTAATTGCAAACAAATTGATAAACACCTAATGATTTCAATTAATTACCTTTTTTAAAAACTGTTCAAAAATTTTAAAAGGAACATCCTTATTAAGTCCCAACTTCCTATATTTTAAAACACATTTAATGTTAATATACCCGTTAATACCAGGTTTTCTATCAGCATTTAATTTAACCTGCCATAATATTTCTTTCTGTTCGAGGTGGTTTTTGAAATCGCCACCCCTTAGGTCAAAATTAGCTACTTCCAATACAGTGAAAACAAATTTCTTTTATTTAGGACATTCAACCTAATGTCTATATAAAACACTTCTATTATCTTTTGTTTTAATACTATATATGTGCTCCCTAATATGTTCTCTCAAAGGTCATTCCTATGTAAAATGCTGGACACCCACTACAAGTACTAATATACACTACCCCTTTTGTAGAACAATTAATATACCCTGGCACTGATAAAATTAAATCATAATGTTCCACGGGTATGTAGGGTCCTTCATAAATATACCTACAGAAATTTTCTACTTAGATGAATTAAGACTTCTATCGGAAATATTTTTAAATCGAGGTTACAACAGGAAATTTCTGAATAACCTGTGTCAAGATATTTTAGGTAAACAGGAAGAATCCTATCCCCTATTACTGACGGGGAATTTAGATTTTAGTCTTAACAATGATAACAAGAAGGGAAGTATGGGAAAAGTTTGTTCCCTGGATATGACTGTGTATAGTTGGGATATTAGACACCGGACATGTAATGGTGATGGTATATTCCACGCATGCTATACATGTGCATGTATTGTTGCTGTGAAATGCACAGTCTCACAGGGGTGGCCATGATGGGGTATTGGAAGGGTATGTCGGACACCTGCATGATAACTAACATCCTGTCATTGCGGAATGTGTCCACAGGGAATAACATACTGGTGGTAGATATGGCCTACAGTAGTGACATGTTCTGAACAACACTCATATACAGTGCAACACCAATGTATATACCTGTAGGACAATGGCAACTGCTGCAGAGATACACTATGGCATAAGGCATTACAGTAGTCCACATTATCAGCTGGGTCTAGGCTGCAACATGTGGTGTTCAGCGTATGGGACACTGCAAAGTGACACACATGTGTAGGGCTTACTTGACATGCATCTGCATAAAAGCTGAAGGAGGGGGGTCTCAGCATGACACACCAGTGCACTGTAGCAGGGATCCTAAGGATGGTAGAAATGGCTCTATCTGCACACAGTCAGGCTCAGGACCTGTGGCAGCCGTAACCCTACCCACACGCAATAGTGACAGCAGTGTGTGAACACCATGGGATGTGTACATGAGTAGACCTTGCAATCATGCAGATCAGGGGGGACATGTGTAGGGCAGACTGAACATACACTGGAAAATGCAGATGGCCCACGCTGGCATACCCCTGCCAGGAGCAGTGACTGCTGTAGTACACACAACTTGAGGTGTGATAAACCGTCATGATAAGGGTGTGCACACATATGCCCACATGGTGTGTATGCATTGCAGTCAGCAGCCACACACCTAACACAATCTGTAGACACTGCATGTGAAAGTACAGGACATATGTCACATACTGGGCTCATGTACTGCAAAGATATGCAGTGATGTGGTCCCATGGCAGATAAAAGATGTGTGTATAAAATCAATAAAGGTGTGTACACCCCCCATAGCCACGGTATGCTCTGATGGTTGTCAGTGTAAGAGTATTGCAGTGGTCATACATGGTCTGTTGATGCTGACAGCTGTAAATCAGGCATCAGGCATTCACCAATGACAACTGTCCACATATCATCCCAGGTATGTGTTGCTGAAAAACATAGGGGCTTTGAGAAGTAAAGCTGACATAACTGACACAGTACTACACATTCTGCAATGAGTTGTACACCTGTGAATTGTGGTGCACAGTACATTGCAGGGTGCAGAACAGGTGCACAGCAATACTGTGTGCATGGGTGCAGTGGTGTCCAGGGGAAGGGGCATCACTTAGTGACACAGCACATGCATCACACACATGTATACTGTTGCTAGCATGGATTGACTATAGCTGAACTGCATGCTGTTTTGTACCATATATTCTGCATGTTGGCAGATGGATAATAGGAGGACTGTGTGTACTATCATTGTGCAACATCACCTGTATGTGTATGTGTGTGCATTCTGGTGGGTAGTTAGTTTGCCTGCAGGGTCACGCTGGTGAAGTGGAGGGAGGCAGATGCATGTAGGATGTGTGTGTGCATGTGTTTCTTTGTGTGTGTGGCCATGTATGCACATGTGTGATTGTGTGGTGTTCATACAGCTGTGCCTCCCTTTGGGACCATGCAGTACATGGACATGGACTGCCACATTACACACCAGGAATACCTGTCATGTGTGTAATCACAGGACAACAAATAGTATAATATGGTCTGTAGCATGGAACAGGCATCCAGAGGGAAGGTAGATTCCAGGTAGACACTTAATATCGGAGTCAGCAGAGAGGTCACCTAAAACCCATGTATGCAGCTCTACAGATGCATTGGGGAAGTACTAGTCAACACCAGGGAGTGTATCCAAATATTACAGTTGTCACATGATGTCAGATGTCACAATGATTCAGTTGTCACATGACGTCACAATATTACAGTTGTCACATGACAGAGCAGCATATCTGGGAAGTACTGAGCATTACATACACATGACACACCAGTGGGAGGTATTATGGATACAGCATAGTAGCCCACACATATAGGGCCCATGCACATCATTTCCGGGCATACAGAGGGTGCATACTGATTGACAGCAGTGAGGCCATGTAAATCCACTACACACAGGTCAGGCAGGTAAAGTGGCAATAGGCCTTGTGTTGTTGCCGCTTGTGTGGGCATTTAGAGGACTGTGATGTTAATGAGTGGTATCAATGTGTGTATGTTAACAAATGTGATGCAGGATGGGGTAACACATGGACATATACATGGGACTGTCTGTAAAGCCATGGACAGGTAGGTATTACGGAGGTGTGTGTGTGTGTGTGTGTGTGTGTGTGTGTGTGTGTGTGTGTGTGTGTGTGTGTGTGTGTGTGTGTGTGTGTGTGTGCGTGCGTGTGTGTGTGTGTATATGTGTGTGTGTGTGTGTGTGTGTGTGTGTGTGTATGTGTGTGTGTGTGTGTGTGTGTGTGTGTGTGTGTGTGTGTGTGTGTTTGTGTACTGTTAGGCAATGCAGTACAGGTTTTAAAGTGTGTTTATTGTTTTCCCACACAGGTGGTGAGGTGGGTCAGGGTCCCTCCTGCATGCAATCTGATGTAAGTGTCCAGACAGACACCGATGATGATGATGATGATGATAATGTTGAGGCACAGGTGGGGTTGTCGGGGGCCTACACTGTGCCAACATTTGACACCCACCTTTTAGCCACCCCACCCCTGCACACAGTTTCAGTGCCTATATGCACCCCATCACCAGTGGCCATAGCAGAGGGATAGCTGGCATTCAGTGGCAGTGCACAGGAAAGTGTGGTAACCATGCCTACTGTGTCTAGTTGCAGCAGGCATAGCCAGATGTCCGGCAGGCCACCACATAGGCAGATGTCCCAGGGTGCTCATGGTAGGGCCGCTGGACATCATGCCCCTGGCAGAAACGACATAGCTGCTACCATCAGAAGCATGTTTCAGGGCTGTCATGGTGGTGCAGACACATATAGAATGTTACCACAGACAGTGCCTGAGGCTGCAGAGGGCTGCTCTCGCATCTTCAAATGACAAAACCCATGAACTGGCTGGTGCCATCCATGGATTAAGTGAGTTCATGGATAGACGGTCTGGTGAGATGATGGCACTCATCAGCTATGGTCTGTCCATGCTTGAACGTGTGGTGGGAGTGCGGAGACATCTATGTGGACGTAGGCCAGCAATGACAACAGCTGGTAGTCAACATGGACATGACAGGACACCAAGGGGCTCCCATAGTAGTAGTAGCAGCCCCAGCAGTGTGGGAGGTGTGCTGTCCACACCACAGCAGGCAACGTGCATGTGGTCTCCTGGCAGGCACAGTCCACATGTCCATGGCTGGAGGCAGTGAACTGTACACCTTGCCAGGTATGGTCTGCAGCTGTCCATAAACACCTGGCAGGGCAGCCACATGGCAGAACTGTGTGCATGCATACCCATACACTATGCAAATACACCTAGGGCAACCGCATACCTACACACACCACATCATCTCAGCCAGGTCCCCAGAGTACACCCCTCACCCACACACATGGTGTCAAATGTATGGCCCACCCATGGCCTCTGGCAAACCAACACCACACCCTGTGCATATGATGATACCTGTGCCCCATCAATGTCATCCATACCATTGATGCAGGGACAGGCTGATATGCTTTCTGATGCACATGGTGACTGTACATCAGTGTACCACAGTACTGCAGTGTAACATGTTGTAGGGAATAGAGTGTGAGGCATATTTTTCAGGTAGTGTAGCCATCCAGCAATGATGCCTTATAGCTTTTAGTAACACTGGTTGGTTGTGGTCTCTATAATGTTATCCAACTGTGTTGTAGGTGTACATGTGTCAGCACTGGAATGCCCTGTGCATATGATGATACCTGTGCTCCATCCCTGTTATCCATACCATCGATGCTGGGACAGGCTGATATGGGTCTGATGCACACAGTGACTGTACAACAATGTACTACAGTACTGCAGTGTGACATGTCATAGGAAGTACAGTGTGAGGCAAATTTGGCAGGTAGTGTAGCCGTCCAACAATGATGCATTATAGCTGTTAGTAACACTGGTTGATTGCAGTCCCTATAATGTTATCCATGTGTGGTGTAGGTGTACATGTCATTATGAGGATGGTCGGCAGTCATATTGCACAACGGGGTATGTCACTGTGCTGACACCATGGCTGTGACATATCTGGGGTACAGTTGAGCACATTTCACAGATTACTAAACCAGTTATTGCCTGTGCCACATGGACAGGTGGCCTGCTGAGGCATGTATATCCTGCAACATGATGTAGACCCATCCACATACATGCACACTGTTACTTGCCAACAATGGGACTAGATCCCTACCTACCTATGTCATGATACTGACATGTGTGGCTTACATTGCACACACCGCACAGTGTTTAGGGTGAGGTGTGTCCCAGGTTACATGGTAGATGCAGAACATCCCCCATCATGTACAGTATGCTAATGGGGGATGTAATGGGTGTATTTGGAAGATACATAGTGTGACATACCGTCATATACACATTTACAGACAAATAGCCAGACACACATCTGAGATACCAGGGCCTATCGCTGCTAACTAACTAACTTGACCATGTTGCCAGTGTGTTACAGGTACGCTGCACACATCACATACATAACTGGCTTGGATTGTGGTAACAGTTACCTGTATGATTGATGGTGACAGTGGTAACCATAACGTGGTACATGGCACATAAACCTGGTGTAACTTGGTGTAATAATAGTGTACACACCACCCACATCCCCCACTGGATATTGTACTCCCTGAAACCCATGATGACACTCTGCCATACCCACCATCACACACTGACCACGACTGTGATACAACCTATAGTACACCCCAACATTGGTACTACAGGGATATGCATCTTATGCACATGCCACATGTGTAGTAGGGTGTCAATCAAGCGTAGGTTGCCTGTACATATCCCAGCTGGATACCTTTCATCTGCACACCTGTACAATGACTGACAGTCATCAGCTTGGCAGGTAGCTATGCATTGACAGACCAGTAAGGGGTATATACTGTGACACAGCTCACATACCAGGGATACAACATGGAGGCCTTGGTATCCAGCCATGCTCGCAGGTGTGCCTGTTGTCAGTACTACATTAAGCACTCTGCTCTTGCCTGGGCTAGCACTGTTAACAGTAGTACTGCCATGATACACTACATGCCAGTGTGACAGCACGTACCCTAGGCTACTACACCTGTATGTAACACATTCACATGGATAACAGTGGTGTACAGGCCTCATATATGTCTGTGTCCCACACATCACACTCACACCCCTTGCTACTGTAATGACAGCAAATAGATGCATGTATTGTACATGCCATTACATACACTTATTACAGGTTATCAGACTGGGTCGTGTGTCCTGGTTACCAGGGCTAAGCTATGCTTAGCAAGTATCAACATTGCAGCAATATAACAGGTAAGCTGACTTGCACACTGGGAAGCGCTGCCTACACTGTGTAAGTACTTGTACGTTTACCCATAACTTAGCACCACTTAGCTTCGTGCAAACCTGCACCAACCCACTTAAAGTTGCTCAAAACTGCCTTAACCACTCTGTATCTGACAGCCCTTGTCCTGCCCAGCAACAAAATGAACATTCTTTGCAGGTCTTGAATCCAGGACCCTTTACACTGACATCACAACACTTAACCACTATGCCATGACCACTGTGAAGTCTGCTGTTGTTTTACCAATATAGCTGTCAATACACATATTGAGTAATAGTGAACATTTTCCTGTAGTTCCTAACTTGTGCACTCCTTGTTATTAATATGACTGTTACATCACCTATGTTGTTTTATCATAATGTGAACATAGCAGATACATACAGTGAGATACATATGGGAGGGTATACACAACAGTGACGTTTACGCATGACAGGAATATGGTTGTATACATATCATAGGTCTATATATGTCTACATGTACATACACATGTATACTCATACATATGTCTGTATACACATCTGTATAGTGCTACATATATATGGTCATGTGTACATCTCTTTGTATGTACACACATATGTATATATGTATATATATATATATATATATATATATATATATATATATATATATATATATATACATATATATATATATATATCTATATATATATATATATATATATATACACACATGTATATATACATATTTGTATATATAAGTATGCATATATGTATATATATAGATATATGTGTATATAGTTATATATGTATGCACATCGTATGTGTACAGATATGCTTAGTTATGCTGGTATATATGTAGATATCTATAACTATATGTGCATACATATCTATTCTGATATACCTACTACTGCCAATATATCTGTAGATATACATACGTATATGTGCATATGTATCACTATCTGTATATGTGTAGACATATATTGCTCTGTATATGTATATACCTGGGTGTGTATATGTATATCTATGTACATATACATACCCATCTATATATGTCAATATGTATCCGCCACATAACGCAAGCACTCAGGTCTCTCAACAGCAGGTACAAATATGACTCAGTCATTGTCCACGCTGGTGTAAACGACCTGAGACGTACCTCCTTGGACTACATGAAAAGAGACATTGAGGAGCTCTCTGATTATGTAGCCCAGGCAGGTATGACCCTGACCTTGAGCAGTATCCTACCTTCACCAAGAATGATGCCACAATACAGAGATAAGATGATCAGCTTTAACAATTGGCTTAAACACTGGTGTCATTCAAAGGGGATCCAGTATCTGTCTGCCTGGGATGACATGCTGGACAAGCCACGCTGCTTCAAGGGACGGCTTGCACCTGTCACCCTGGGATTCCGGATATTGGCAAAGGCTCTTGCCACCCCCATAGTGCCTTTTTTAGGCAAGGCTCAAATTCTAAACCTACCACCCTAGAACACAAAAAAGGAAAAAAACTAAGGGTAATGCTGCTTAATGCCAGAAGTCTAAATCTCAAAATGCACGCACTCGAGGCCCTTCTCAGTATGGAGAACATCGATGTCTGTGCTGTGACAGAAACCTGGTTCAGGGCTCCTGAGAGCACCCCAGCACTATCAGGTTTTACCTCATATCATGCGTTCCGGCCCCAAAATCAGGAAAATACCAAGAAAGGAGGGGGAGTATCCATATTCATCAAGGACACCCACACCTCAAGACTAGTGGCAACGCATGATGCATCGGAGACCATCCAGGTGCAATTAACCATAGGCAAGACTGCTCTGCAAATTGTAGCATGTTACAGGCCACCCTCACAAACTCAGGAACCTCACATGGCCTTCCTGAAAACACTAGAGGGGATAAATGTATCACCAAACACCATCATACTAGGTGACTTCAATTACCCAAATATAGACTGGGAACACTACTCAAGCCCAAACACCCTAGCCCAAAAGTTCCTGGAATTCATAAACTCAAATGCCATGGAACAACTAGTCACCATTCCCACAAGAGGAGATAACATACTTGATCTCATCATCACGAACATGGGAGCACAATGTTCAACACCGAAGTATACCCCTCACTGGTGAGATCAGATCACAAACTAATCTCGCTGGAGGTCCTCATCCCACCCCACCTGAAATAAAAAAGACCACAGTAAAGAACTTCTCAAAAGCCGACTTCACACTTCTAAAGACTAGTGTGGTCTCCTTTAAGGCCCCCGAGCCAGCGGAAAACAGTACTCAAGCCGCTGAATCACTTACAAATGCCTTCTACCAGCACCTGCAGGACTGCATGGATAAGGCAATCCCAAGCAAAACAAAGACTCTTTGTACCAAAGGCAAGCGTCCAGTCTGGTGGACCCCAGCCATAAACAAACTCTACAACAAAAGGAGGAAGCTACTACAAGATAGAGCAAAATCCTTAAAAGGTAAGACACCCTTGATCACTATAAGTAAAAACTAAGAGCTCTCATAAAATCATCCAAAGCAAATTTCGAGAGAAAAATAGCTAAAGACTCAAAAGACAATCATAAGGCCTTCTTTAGCTATGTTAGAAACCTAGGAGGAAACTCCCAGATATGCTCAGAACTAGTTCAAAATGATGTGAAGATTACTGATCCTACAGACATTGCCAACATACTGGCTGACAGGTTCAGTGCAAACTTCTCCCCCCCAAAAGGAGAGATATCTATACCAAACGATTGCAGCCCCCCAAACATCTCCAGCGCCCAAGTGAAAACTGCTCTCTCCAAAGCAAAAAACACAGCATCCATGGGACCTGATGGTGTCCCCGGCTGTGTGCTCCACGAACTCAATGAGGAATTAAACCCACAGCTAGGACAGCTGTTTAATCAAAGTCTTACCTCTGGATACGTACCCAGGGAGTGGCGCACTGCAACTGTGGTCCCACTTCACAAAGGCGGTGCCTCCACCGACCCTGGAAATTACCGGCCCATTAGCTTGACAAGCCTTATCTGCAAAGCCATGGAGAGGATCATAATGGACCTCATAAATAAAGACATAGGAATTTGCAGACTTTGGATCCAACCCAGTTTGGCTTTGTCAAAGGCAGATCATGCCTTTTAAACTTGGTTGACTTTTTCGAAACAGTCACCAAAGCCATTGATGAGGGTAAGGCAGTCCATACAGCCTACCTCGATCTGGCTAAGGCCTTGATACAATACCCCACTCGGGTATCATTGAAAAACTCATCAGCTTAAATGTTAACCCATACATCACAAGATGGGTTGCAAACTGGCTGAGTGACAGAACCCATAGGGTCAGAGTTGCTGGCGCCATGTCAGACTCAAAGCCTGTCACAAGTGGTGTCCCACAGGGCTCAGTCCTGGGCCCACTCTTGTTTGGCATCTACTTTTCCGAAGTACAAGCAAACACAGGAGGGTTATGGCTGACAAAGTTTGCAGATGACTGCAAACTGGCCATAGTAGAAAACACATCTGACACAGATATCCTTCAGAAGGGTCTCACAGAAATGGATAACTGGTGCCAGAGCCACGGCCTAAAGTTAAATGCCAAAAAATGCATAGTCATACCCTTCGGGAAAAACAAGGTTACCCCTAGCTACCAAATAGATGGCAATCCACTGAGCACAGAAGAAGTTATCAGGGACCTGGGGACCCAGGTTGATAGTAGTCTGTCATTCGACACCCATGTAGCTAAAGTAGTTAGGAAGACCTTCTACATTGCCCACCTTATCATGAAGGGATTCTCATCTAGATCAAGGGAGGTTATAGTCTCCCTTTACTCATCACTCATCAGACCAATGATTGAGTACAATGCCCCATTCGAATGTATCTGACCCGACACTTGCAGCAGCTGGAGAGGCCACAAAAGTTCCTCACCAAAAGGATAAAGGGTCTCAAAATCTATCCTATGCTGCCCGACTGAAAGAACTCCAGCTCTATTCAGTCGCACGCTTGCTCAGAGGTGACCTTTGCCTAACATACAAGGCCATGTCAAACCCAGATTTGATGAATATGCTTCACCTCAAAAATCTAGATCCATCAGAGCCACAAGGGGAGACTTAAACCTCGACACGGCTATTAATAGGACGTGCTGGAGGGATAGATTCATCACCCAAAGACTCCCTATGCTGTGGAACAAAATCCCGGTACATGTGAGGCAGAGCACCTCGCTGGCCTTGTTCAAGAGAAATCTTGACCAATGGATGGGAGATCGCAGATATACCCCAGGGATTACCTCAGTGTCACTGCTTGACAGAGGCACAGCAAAATAATGGGTATAGTTCCCCATACTAAAGGGGTGGCGTAAGCCACAAAACGATGGGCTAGGCTTGTAAATGCCCTCGGGCAGATAGCCTAGTATGAACCTATGAACCTATGAACCTATATGTGTAATTATATATATATAGATATCTGGATAATTATATGTACATATATTTACACCATATGTCCTGAACATGGAGTGTAGCCCTACCTCAGCCCCTATAGTCCCAACTTTGTAGTGCAAGGGGATGTCAGGTATGTATAGCAGGTATATTAGTAGACTATTGCTACTTTAATGGGGATTGTCTTCACAGACGTGATGTGTGTGGGAGGTCACATCTGCTTTTCACATGTGCGCCATTGGCTACTGACAGACACCCTAAGGACATCATAGTACAGTACAGCTGCTAGCACATAATGCCCCTGTGGACTGCAGCAGAGATATTGGCTAATATATGTGGACATTCTGACACACTCTGTATAGTCCAGAGGTATACACAGAACCTCGTAGTGCAAAACATGTGGACGAAGCCTGACAATATAGATGTTAACAGACACGTAGATGGGTATAACACATAACAACTGGTACACATTTGCCCCCATAGGTTATGCATTCACACACCCCTGTCTGTCCTGACACATAATAACTACTGGTACAAGGGTGCCATGACCACATACTATCCACTAGATATTGACATACATCTGTACAGCATCCCACTGCTCTGTCTGACATACATGACTGTTAAGGGAGGCCCAGCAGCAGTACATCTGGCAAGTATCTGGGCATGACATCTCACTGGGTAAGTACACTAAGCTGCTAGGCATGTGACAATGCACTGTGCAGGGTACAGGCAGACTGGCTCAACACTGGCCTACATCTCCTCTGGGGGAATGCACATGTACCTGCATATATAGTAGGCTCTACAGGCATGTCACAACACAGGGTAAGATACACCTATGTGAAAGTGCATAACCACAACCAATGTGAACACAGCCACAGCCACATATGGTAAGCTAGCATAATATTACAGTATATGGACTATCTGTTCAACACCATCCTCATATGTGCCACTCGCAGACTAACCCTACCTATACTGGGCCACTACACATTGTGGTCTGATGCCTGTCTGTGGTATGGGACATGTGTGTGTATGGCCCTACAAACATGTAAGTCAATACAGTAACATACAGTGGAGCAGCATGTAACATCAGATAGGACAGGACCTAGAACAATGACATCTACCACAGTCTGTACACAGGCCAAAGTGCATATTAACAATGCACACACTGTTGACATTCACCATAAGTACACAGACCTTAGCACTGTACAAACAACCACAGACTGTCCAGGTTATGTCATCAAATATAACCCCATAACATGTGTATCAGTCTGATACCTCACTGGCATGTTATCAGATACGATAACACTAATTATGGTGTACAGCACATATGCACCTCTTAATGCATGACATATGTACAAAGGTTGACAGTGTTGTGGCTGGAAGCACATACACAGGGTCAATATTGACATGTTGCTGTGATAACCTCATACATTTACTGTTGTATCAGGGTTTGTTGCTGCATATGTCCTATGAGGGATATGAAGTCAGTAACTGTCACGGCAGACTGCAATCCTCACACTACCTTCTGCAGTTTACAGATAGATGCTCTGTGGGTAACACATGAAACCAAAGGCACTACACACTGCTCAGTCTGCAGATGACCCTACAGATGGCGATTCCTCATAAACATAGAACTGACATGGCAGGTATTAAAACATGTAGGACAGCCATATCCACACACACACACACTGTTAAACCAACATTACTCCAAATGGAGTATAGCAGCACTTACAGTCTGTAGTCAGGTCAGGCACATCCCCCCTCCTGTGTGTTGCCCTGTTTCCACATTATATGCTGTTAGAGGTAAATCCCCAATCCATCTGAGATGCTGTTTGCCAAACTATAGATCTAGTTCCTGCTCACAGTGAATGAAAAGTTCCAACACCAACATGATGTTGCTAGATATTGGAGTGTGTTTCCATGCAATTGGCTATGGGAATATTACCACAGCTGTTCCACATTCAGTCAGCCAATCAGCTGGGGGAGGGCTGCAATTCGTGCAGAGGCCATCAGCTGATCATGAGCATAACTTAAAATACATATACTGCTGCCTAAGCAAAGCAGGTGTAGGTCTCCACATCCACCAGAGAAGGAGTGAGAGAGGCAGACAGAGGCAAAGACAAGTCAGGAAGGGGTGGGGGAGTAAAACCCAAGCATGTTTGTGTCACACACCTACCAGCACAGGGTATCAAACCCCTGCTGACTATGTAGGGCTATTACATTTCTATGCAGTTATTGGATGCTCCACATAGGTTACATATTGTGGAGCTCTCAGAACGTATATGTGCTGGTGAGTGACATCTGCAACAGGGATATGGTTTTTATAAGGTAGGTGTAGTACACGTGCCTGTCCGCATGAACAGGTGCCAGTGTCAACACAGCCATATTCTCACATGGACGCACATACATTGACACACTTGACAGGGCCTGAAATACAACCCATCACTAGTGAGATTGCCACAGCACAGTACTGTGCAGGTATCACACGCACCACAGGGGTCATATGGAGGTTATATAGCAAAGGGTATGGAGAGGTGTCTGACATCAGACAGCACGCCTCAGTATGCCACTGGGGGGTGTAGTGAGTGTGACTGTGAACATATGCATAATACAACACACACACACACACACGCGTGAGCATGCATGCACACACAAACACAGGGTGCCAGTACTGACATGCATGGGTGCATTGATTCACAGGTGTATAGTGGTCAACTCTGCCAGATGGTTATACAAGGCTAGGGATGGGTACACCTTGGCATCAGGCCACATGACAATGGTCTGCATTGTGTCTCAGGGGTGTAGATTCTGGATTTGCCCACACAGGTGGGTATTGTATTCACCATCCAGTCACCTGAGTCACTATTGCTTGTGGGCAATGCTGTGCATTGCTTGCCATGTATGTGTTCCTTAGTCCATGACATGGACGGTGTCTGTGATGTGCAGACCTCCCCCATGCATGTACAGTGACTTGTGGAACTGTACCTGGGGTGTCTGACCCTTGTTGTGTACACAGATTATCATCAGATGTGCCAGTCCTGGACTCATGTGGAGGAAACTGGTAATGGACAGCAGGTTTGCACTACACCTACTTTGATAGCATGCTAATGGCATTCCCTGGTGTCAGCGGCATCTGTCCATACAGGACATGTTTTCAGGCATGGTATGTCCTTTTTGGGTCACATTTGATGGCACCACAGGTGTTGCAGGTGTCCAGTGGGGAACATGGGGAAGGTGCACTGTCTGCATGTATGAGCCTATTGGACAGATGGACAGGGTGACATGCCCTCTGTAGGCCACTGCAATCACTCCATAGTTACTATCATTGGACAATATGCAGTGTACTACCAACAAAGCATCGGTTGCCTAGGCAAGTGTGTGTGTGTGTGTGTGTGTGTGTGTGTGTGTGTGTGTGTGTGTGTGTGTGTGTGTGTGTGTGTGTGTGTGTGTGTGTGTATGTGTGTGTGTGTGTGTGTGTGTATGAGGCATGGGTTGAGAGTGTTCTCTGGTTAATACTAGGGTTGCTAACTTTGTTTGCCTGGCCTTGCTGTCACATGTATAGGTATGGATCTGCACCACAGCCTCTCAGCTATTTCACATCTGTTATCCCTGTACGGTGGACATTGTGATATATAGTAGGGCTACCAAATAAATGTCAAAACTCGCTCCACATTGGGCCCAGTTGTTACACACACACAACCACCTCCACACAGGATATGAGTTACAAACACAGACACACACACACACACACACACACACACACACACACACACACACACACACACACACGTCATGTCTGGGATTAGAACTCCTACCTAGCTATTTTATTACACTACAGCAGTACATAGTTATAGTACACGCCATGGAGGTTACTGGAGTACTCCTTCCCCAAAGGTGTATTTCACATTGGATGACATCAGCATGATTGCCAAAGTAGGGCATTCGAATTGTAATGAGTGTGGCTAGGCTAAAATGCACTGCTCCCTATACAGACTTTGAAACACACACAAAACATCCACAACTGACATGTGTCGGTATAGAATCCCTAACAGAGGTCTATATCACACTATAGCATGAAGCTGTTACAGGATGCACCACAGGGACTACTGGAGAACTCCTTCCCCAAAGGTGTATTTCACAGGGAATGACATCAGCAGGATTGCCACAGTAGAGCATTTGAAATGTATTGAGTGTGACTAGCCAAAAATGCATTGCTCCTTACACAGACATTGAAACAGACACATAACATCCAGAACTGCTATGGGTGGGAAGAGAACCCTACCAGAGTTCTATATAACACTACAGCAGTACGCAGTTATGACACGTGCTATGGAGATTACTAGGCTACATCCTTCTCAGAGGTGTATTTCTAGGTGGATGACATCAGCAGCCTTACCAAAGTATAGCATTCAAATTGTATGTAGTGTGACTACCCTAAAAAGCATTGCTCTCTACACAGACAGTGTCAAACAAACACACACACACAGTCACACACACACACACACACACACACACACTTGCCATGTCTGGGATTAGAACTCCTACCTAACTAATTTATCATACTACACCAGTACACAGTTATAGGATGCACTATGGAGATTACTGGGCTACAACCTTCCCAGAGGTGTATTTCTAGGTGGACGACATCAGCAGCCTTGCCAAAGTAGAGCATACAAATGGTATGGAGTGTGACTAGCCTAAAAAGCATTGTTCTCTACACAGACAGAGTCAGACACACACACACACACACACACACACACACACACACACACACACACACACACACACACACACACACACACTTGCCAAGTCTGGGATTAAAACTCCTACCTAACTAATTTATCATACTACACCAGTACACAGTTATAGGATGCACTATGGAGATTACTGGGCTACAACCTTCCCAGAGATGTATTTCTAGGTGGATGACATCAGCAGCCTTGACAAAGTACAGCATTTCAATTGTAGGGAGTGTGACTACCCTAAAAAGCATTGCTGTCTACACAGACATAGATAAACAGACAGACACACACATACACACACACAGTTGCCAAGGCTGGGATTAGAACTCCTACCTAACTATTTTATCACACTACAGCAGTACGCAGTTATGGCACATGCTACAGAGATTACTGGGCTACAACCTTCCCAGAGAAATATTTATAGGTGGATGACATCAGCAGCCTTACCAAAGTAGAGCATTTCAATTGTAGGGAGTGTGACTACCCTAAAAAGCATTGCTGTCTACACAGACGGAGACAGGCACGCACACACACACACACACACACACACACACACACACACACACAGTTGCCATGTCTGTGATTTGAACTCCTACCTAAGTAGGTTATCACACTACAGCAGTATGCAGTTATGGGACGCGCCAAGGAGATTACTGGGCCACAACTCTTCCAAAGGTGTATTTCACAGTGGATGACCTCAGCAGGCTTGTCATAGTAGGACTATGGGGAGGTCAGTGTGTGTGCATGGGCCATAACCCATTCACCTAGAGGTTGACAGACCACATGCAGGCACACACAGGATCATATTTCATAGGTATGTGTATACAGCTGCTAGATGACTACTTCCTTGTACAGTCATGTTGCACAGCTAGCAAGTGCACCACATAGTCTGTAATGCTGACAGATACTGGTGGCTAGTATCTGCAGTGAGTGACCCTCGTGTAGTTGGGGCCCTTTGGCTGTGTGCTTGGTGGGACAGGCCTGGATGTTTCCTTGTCACAGTCACCCTATTCCACACATCTATGTATGTCTACTTTTGGCTTATTATAGTGTGTTGTCCTTACATATATGTCTGTATTCCTATCCACTGTGTGTGCAAGACATGAGTGGTGCACACTGACGAGTGTCTGCACTAACAACTGCGACTGACAGATATGTCTGGTCCACTGGTGTTTGCAGACATGGCCTTCATGTGTTTAATGTGTGAGCATGCCCAGCATGACCTTTCAGTATGTTGTTGAATGAAATTGCCTTCATTTCTCTAAGTGTGTGAGCATGCCCAGTATGCCCATCTGTATTTAATGTGTGGATTGAGTCCAGGCAGTTTGCACTGCAGTGCTGACCTTTGTGTTGTACACTGACAGGTAGCATGCTGTTTCTGCAGGGTATCCATCGAGCATTTGGCATTGACTGTTACTACATTTCTGCATAGGATGGTGAGCTCACCTGAATATTTCTACATTTCTACACAGGATTGGGTGGGCACACCTGATTGTTACTACGTTTCTACGTAGGATGGGGGGCACACCTGTCTATTTCTACATTTCTACACAGGATTGGGGGGGTACCAGACTGTTATTACATTACTTTGTAGGATGGGGGGGCACACCTGTCTATTTCTACATTTCTACACAGGATTGGGGAGGTACACCTGACTGTTATTACATTACTATGTAGGATTGGGGGGCACACCTGTCTATTTCTATATGTCTACGCAGGATTGGGGGCACACCTGACTGTTATTACATTACTACATAGGGTGGGGGGCACACCTGTCTATTTCTATATTTCTACATAGGATTGGGGGGAGCACACCTGACTGTTATTACATTACTATGTAGGATGGGGGGCACACCTGACACTTGTACACATTTGCTATGACTGCACTGGTATGTCAGGTACTCCATTTCATTCTGTATTCTTACCTACCATGCTGACTAGAGGCATACCAGTGTACTATAGATTGTAGCTTTAGTTGCCCTACATATTAGTGTCTGACTTCCTACCCTTCAGAACTAACATTCCACTGCCTGACCTGCTGTAGTCTGTCTGTGTAGGCCTGGGGGGGGGATTAACTATAGCCATCATTCAAAGGCCATAGCACAGGCTCTGTTTGAGTTTGTCTACACATGTCATGCTGGCTGAGACTGTTGTTGGGTATGTGAACCACCCTGATTGGCATGTGTGAGTCATATGGACACACATGTCGCCCAGCACATTTCCTGCAGTGGGTTTTGTCACCCTGCGTAGTACTGGCTGCTATGGTGACTCCAGTATGTGTTACAGATGTCATGGTGCCACTATGGATATCTGCTTTCTGGTGCCATAACATTCAGCCACCCAATTCCCTTGCATGCTCATATCCATACCATAGATACAGGTAACGATGCATTCTACTCCATTTGGCAATTGGTAGGTTGATTGACTTACCTTGAGGGTATGCCAGAATTGCGGATGGTGCTGGAGGGCTGCCTATGTTGGATGCACATAGTACACTCCGTATACATGGTTGAGCACAGGTAGTGTCATGTTTGGCATCCCTTTAACTGTATGTGCGAGTCAGAGAGAGGTGTCATTCCCTGGGTCCCTACTGTGTCAGTGTATGTGCTATGCGTGGTCTCTTTGCCACAGCCTCTGCATACTGGGCATGCCTTAATCTGCCTACTGGGGCAGGCTCAGGTTTTTCCTCCTCTGAGTCACTCTGTGCCTGTTCAGGCCTTGGCATTGGTGGAGGGCTGCCCCATGCTGTTCCCGCTGCAGCTGTTTCCGCAGGATCATATTGTGTAGCATGGCACATACCATAACAAGTTGGGTACATGTAGCTGGTGAGTACTGCAAGGATCCACCGGATGTGCCCAGACACTGGAACCATGACCTGAGCATCACAAACACATGTTCTATTATAAGTCTGGTCTGTGCGTGAGCCTCATTATGGCGTTCTTGTTTAGGTTTGTGTGCATTTCTGATGGGTGTCATCAGCCACGGCTCCAGTGTGTAACCAGTATCCCCCACTAGGTGACCATAGGGGATGTCCCCATTGGCAAATCACTGGTACAGCTGTGTCAGATGCCATATGTGGGAATCGTGATAGCTTCCAGGGCAGCCAGCACAGACATTCATAATAATGCCCTGGGTATCACAGATGACCTGGCAGTTGATGGAGGGGATGTCCCTGCAGTTGATGTAGGCCCTACCCTGATCACCAGGTGGTGCTTTGATGCATATGTGTGTGCAGTCTATAGCATCCACTACCTCAGGGTATTCTGCTATTTGGTGGAAGAGATGCATATTGCTGGTCAACACCTCACGGGTGTTGGGGAAATATACGTGCTCACTGGCATGTGCTGACATGGCATCCAGGAACTGGTGGAATACTCTGGATGCTGATGCCTGTGAGATCCCCATGATATCACCAGTTGAGCTTTGGGAGGTTCCTGTGGCTAGTATTCCTATGCCTACACATACCTTGTTATCCACTGGGATGGGTTCCCCTCGGTCAGTTTGATGTGTCAGGTGTGGCCGGCACAGCTCAGCAATTTGCTGTAGGAGGTCTCTGTCCACCCTATAGTGCTCCACTGTCTCCAGCTCATGTAGCCCCTGGTAGGTTACCCTGGGTCTGTACACTCTTCTCTGTCTCCTCACTGTGGGTTGATTGGCAGCATTCACATCTTCGCCACCCTCAGCCTCTTGCACATATTGTTCTATGTTGCCTGCTGGAGCCCTTCTCATTTTGTAGGTTTGTTTGTTAACATTTTCCCACTTGTATACACCGGTGGTATAGAGTGTGGGAAAAACCAGAGAGGAAGGTGTTTGCATATTTTATAGTAGTGTTCTGGGCTGGGCTGGTCTGCTGACTGTGTAATTGGCTGATTCTAATACATTTCACCTGCCAGCTATGCTAGTTCTCCTTGATTACCTTCCTACTGCTGTTTTCCTTTCCCATTGCCTTCCCGTTTAAGCCCAGGGATGGACCGTGCAAACCCAGTGCTCAAATGTGCACAGTGCTGCTATTTCCTGGTTTAACTTTTTTTTTCTGCCTTTAAAACTTGGTGCGCGGCACACACACTTGCTTAGGCAATGTAAAGAGTGCTTGGCAGATTCAAACTGACCCCTTAGCTTAGCTGTGCTAAGCTAGGAGCAAACCCGAGCCACAGGGCTCCAATCCACTTATAGTATGCCTGACACACACCCCCATGATGTCACCTAACTCCTAGGCTTGCACCAAGCTATTCCTACTCTTACACTGTTGGGACCTGACTCACATGCTGGGGAAAACCGGTATTCACTATCATTCCTCTCATTTGTATAGGATTGCCTGCTAATGCATAGTTACATGTCTCACATTGAGCCTCCCCCCTTAGCAACCACTACTCACTGGCCATGTTGTCTTCTGCCTGCCATTGACTTGCATGGCAGAGTATTGATTTTAGTTAGAATGCTTAATTTAGGTTTTTTTGTTATTTTCCCCCGATCCCATTTGCGTGCTGCTGCCCTATACTTAAACAGCCGAGATTGGCTAAAAAAAAATAAAAGTTGATTTTTGTACTTTTTTCAATGTTTGCAATGCCAATGGCCTTATACTTGGCCATTGGACATGCTTACTACATGATATGCAGCCTTTATTTGGAGCTGTCAGAGCTGCGTTTTGAATTATGCAGAAATGTACTCGGTTACTAATCAAGTACATTTCTGCAGATTGCACTAGTCCTGCACGGCTGGTTGCAAGCTTTCTGGATTGCAAAATCACCTCATTTGCATAGATTTCTCATGCAAATGGGATGATTTGCATACAGGGGCTTAGTCCGTGCAGGATTAGTGCAGGAGCACTCGTGCACGCCCCTGCAGGCTGTTCCAGGATCGCACTGCAGACATATTGCCTGCTAGAGCTCCTGCACTGATCTTGCAAGCCATGCAAGGTATAGAGAATCCGGGGTTTTGTCTTTGTACTTGACAATGATGTTTTTAAACTGCTCTTTAAAAGTTTGACAGTGCACAAGCTGTCAATAAGAGATTGTCATTACAAATGGTTATAGAAAGAAGGAGTCAACAAATGGCTATACTATCCAGAGCACCGAATCTACTAAAGTTCTGAACACAGCTATACACAGAGAGTGTATAAAGGTCAGGACTCAAGCCTAGACTGGGACTATGACTTATAGATCACTACTGACCAGCAGTGTTACTCACCTCATAGGTAGCAGATATAATGAGTATTTCATTTGTTGATTTTGCCGAGGGTATTGGTACTGCTCTACACAGGAGAATCTGTAAATAACTAAATACCCCTGACATAAACCATACACTAGAAAACTAGGTTACAAGTGGACAACAGGTCAAAAAATAATGGGAGGAAGTCTATGAACTACTTTTGAGAGAGTACAATACACAGCTGATTAGTTGCACAAGAATAATTTCTGAGACCAGCCTCTCTTGTGTAATGCCTGCATTAGTAAAATGGAAAAAGGAGTGGACTAACACTAACATCAATAACACAGTGGTAATATTTAGTATGGAAGAAAAGTAAGAAGGCACGTAGAAAAATTAAAGGACTATCTCAGTGTAGGGACCTAAAATCTAACATTCCATAGTAATAAGCATAAATTAATGTGCTTGCAGAGGAAGTACATGTCCATAAGATAATTAAGCAATAACTAATGATGGTGTGGAATATTGAAAATTTACCCATGGCTGGCATGATTAAGTAAAGCCAGCTCTGAGTAAATTTCAATATACCACACCACTGAGTCAGTTATTGCTATTATACAATGACATTATTTAAGAAAAAAAAATTTTCTTTTCTTAAATAATGTCTTTGTATAATGCCTCCATGGTGCCCTTCCACATTTTTCCGATATCCTGGGGCTTTTTCTGATGTACTGCACATGCTTATGGGACTTGTGGACTTGTGTTCCCATGCTTATACAGTACATCAATGTTGTGTAAAAGGTAGCAATGGAGAAAGGAAGATCTCCATTTTTTTTTTTTTTTTTTTATTGAAAAGAAAAAAAGAAACCAGGAGTGCCAGCACAGACAAAATAAAAGGATAAGCAGGTAAGTTTCTTTAATTTTGCAGAACACACCAGATTATCCTCTTACTTTTGTCTGCGCTGTCTCCCTCGTTCGTTTGAGGTCTTCTGTTTTCTCTTTTTGTTAAAAAAAAGAAAGAAAAGTAAAAAAGTTATGAGCTATACTAATGGAAAAAAATCCAGGTGACTGGACCTTTTTCCGTTGGTATATTCTCAGATTTACAATGGGCACACTAGTTGGGCTGACCAATCAGCGTGCTCATTTTTGAATATTAATGGACAGTCATTATATAATATGTATTCAAGCTGTGCAGCCTTTAAGGAAAGCAGACTCCTTTAGATTGTCAAGAAATTTCTTGTCCCTACTCCATGCATCTAATTTATTTTTGAACTGAGAAATAGTAACTGATTGATGAATATCTGCTGGTAGGCGATTCCATATTTCTTGCTTTAGTTCTAATTCATGTTCAGTAAAGGTATAACCAGATTGTCTTGTCACTAGTGTATTTACAGAGCCTTGGTCTCAAAGTAGATTAAAAGATACAGATCATTTAGGACCATGTAAGCCTTACACAGCTTACCCATAGAAATTCAATAAGACATACTACATAGATTGCTGCAGATATGTGTTAATATGGAATGGCTGCCAAGATGGGAATTCTTCTAATGAATTTCCTTTATTCCAATTTAAGCATTTTTATTTTAAAACTGAATAAGTACAGAAGACTGCATTACATTCCAAGATAAGCCAAAGCAAAGATTGTTGCAGGTTACATAGGATCATTACGTCCCTAGGAGGCATTGCTCTATATTAGAGGTCTGTCATTCATAATGCACCCTACTCATACCATCAGTGCATGATGTCAGAATGTTGTGGATAATTATACCTAAATCAGTTAAGGTTTCCACATAAAGTCTGTCTGATCATATATAGTGGGGGATCCACTGAAGAGTTATAAAAATCATTTTATACTTGTCAGTTCTAAACTTAAAACCCATCTCAGTGGCCACTAAAACAGTTACAGCTATTCCTGTGATGATGATTATTTATTTATTTACATTTATATACAATATACTTATATTACACAAATAAAAATAAAAAAAATAAATAAATAAGCATAGAAAAGTAAAACTGAGACCCAAAATGTTTAAATGTTCAAAACCATTTTAATAAAAAATGAGAAAATTTTCTTATAGCTGATAAAATATTTCCAGTCCTGGATGAACTTACTCACTATACTTCACCCCCCCCCCCCCCGCAACCTAGATCACACTGAACATCCTCTCCAGCCTCTAACTCCACTCTTTTTTTTGTTCTCCCACTACCTTACCTTATTTAATTCATCTCTGCAAACCTTTCCTCTACCTCTTTCCTCCCTACTCACCTAAGATAACTGAAGACACCCTACCCTGCACTCTTCTTATAATCTTCTCTCCATCCTTCTTCCTTCTGTAACCATAATATGTACCTCTGTTATACTAAGACATCACTTAATTTCAACTCACTGTCTCTAATCATGTAATCTCTGATATCTCTTTAAATATCTTATTAGAATTGTATCAGGTCTCATTTACCACATACTAAGCTATGTAACAAATAATATGACTATTGAATTTTTCCAAACATATTCTCTTAAACTCATGCTATTGTTTGTCATTGCACCTTACTATGAAACATATGTTCTATGTTTTTCTCACTATAACAATTTTTCACTCATGTCTTGTAGTGTAGCATGATATTTTCTGATTTAAAATATTTGTACTTGCTGTTTTGTAATGTAACATGATACTTTATGATTGAAAATATCTGCACTTGATTTTTGAAATATTGTGATTATGGAGCTTTTATCTTTGGACCTCCGCTGAAAATGGGCACATTCTGGTCTAGTTGGACTTTCCCAGTAAACAAATGTCAAATAAATAAATAATTATTTGTTTTCCGTCAGATGCCAGAAAACTATTCAATACCGGTTTGAAAAAGCAGCCCCCATATAGTTATTGCATTTTTAAATGACTTTAAAGTTATTCTTACTTGACAAATATGTTTACTGTGGTACAGAGTATATCACCATTGGGCCTGCTGTCTCACACTGGTCATGCTTGTCCCTTGTTAGTGCAAAGACATGACTTAGCATTTTAGTGTCATGTCTGACATACATGGCATAACATGTCACACAACTCTCTTACACTCATGGGCATTCGATATGAGTAACATTTAAATCCTGAAGAGACCAAGCAGGATAAATCAACTACAGCAGCACCACTAGCAAATGCAGAATAAAAAGAAAACAAAATGAAAATATGAAACATCATGATCACTTACTAAAACACTGCTTAGACAGTCCTTCAATATGAGCAGTGCACAGAGAAAAAAATCTATGCCTCCTTTATGCACAAGCGAAAAAATGACTCACTAACAGTGAGAATTAAATGCAAGAGAGACCAGGTCAGATACTGTATGACAACTCTCACGTGCATAATAAAACAACAATAAAATAAAAATGTGAAAACAACTTAGTCACTCAGCAAAGTAATTTAACTTGGGGTCTTTGAATTTGAATTAGTCATGGCTTATTCTATGAACTTTTTTACTCTTAAGTCATTATATCCCTGTCCCCAAGGCACAGTGACTTTGGAGTTGTTTTAATTAAGGAGAGTGCAGGGAATTTCCCTTTGATGGGGGAGCTAGAATGCCTTTTTTTGTTCATGTGTTCATGTGTGTGTGTGTGTGTGCTTACTTGTAGTACTCTTTAGCGGAAACCATCTCACACTGTCAGTTAAAAAAAATTGCTATTTGTGAAACCAGAAAACACATCTTCAGAAAAGATATTAACACTGGAAATAGCCAGTGGAATAATGGTCTGCATATGAGTATCAGCAACTAAAGCACAAACGGGCAGTATCACTGCACGTATTATTACTATGACTTCATGTCATTCATTGTGCCCTGCACTGGAAGTAACATCTCTGTAAATACCCAAGCACCATGATGGCAGCTTAGTAAAGGCAAACAGTTTTATGTGGCTTTCACTAAAACTTATACCCAGAAAGCGCAGCCTAAAGAGGACAAATGGTGATATAGCAAAGTCATCTAAATGCAGATCATAAACAGGTAGCAAGACGTTAACACCTTAAAAAAGTTGCATTTATTTTCAAAAAAAGATTGCATGGCACTGAAAGATATATGTTATGAAGGAACAGAGAGTAAGCTCTTTTCTCAACAAGAGGGATAGATGTCTGTGTCTGTGTCTTTATGGAAGCAAAAGGTTAAATTGAACAGGTTATGTAAAGAATGTATGAGAAATGCCATCAAAAATGCTTTCAGAAAAAGAAAAAAAACAATAAGCCAAAATAAGGATCAATGACTTTTGTAGCTGACTATGAAAACAGGCAGATGGCTGGACCTGAAGGATTTATTTATTGTTATTTTTTGCCTGTGTTCTTACTCAACAAGGCTGAGACAGGCAAATGTACATCAATGCAGTGTTATAGGAATGAACAGAAAAATTCACTGTCATACGATTATTTTTCCGTCCTTTTGTTTTTACTTTGCTTTTATTTTATTTTCATATGTCCTAGTAGTAATTTCTTCATACTTTTAAGATATCAAAGCTCCAAACTAGTATGCCTCATGTGTGCGCTAAGGCTCAGTCCTGTAAAAGGAAATGTTCCCTGTGTGTGGTTTGAGCATTAGCATCATTTATCACAAAAAGCATTACAAATGTCTTACCAAGTATATATAGCAGCTGTCTTTATATAACAGTGAGTAAGGTATTATCCAGGATAACAGAGTAAATGGTACATTATCGTAACAATATATAGCCAAGGAGTGCAGACTCCTGGGCAGTAATTATAGTCTGCTGAAGAGGCAGAATAATGTGATTATTTCTTTGTACAGTGTGTAATGTTCCCATGCTATTACAGTTGCTGGTTCACATCTCCTTCCATATTAAGTTATATTTGAAGAGTTAATTGCACAATTTAGAATCCTGAATGATCTCTTATTACAGTGGGATATTCAGTTCTCATGAAAATCCCTCAAGCTTTTCTGTAATGACAGCTCATATTCTGCTCACATAACTGTAATCATGGGAGACAGTAACAGTGACATTTCAACATTTTATTTTTAAATCTATCATAAATAAACATTTGAGTTAGCTGAAGACTTTATACAGATTCCCATGTATTAGAGGCAAAGTGAAATGGCAGAAGTTGTTTTGAAGGGGTGCTTCACTATTACAAAAAGAAATAAAGCAATTGACCAAAAATTGACAGGCAGACATATTCCACTGCAGATAAGGCTGCTGTAGAATTCAGCCCCATAATGACTTAGCATTCTGAGCTGTATGTAAGTCAGTATTAGTCAATACCATCAGAGTCAGATACTTCAGTACATCTTTAGATTACATTATCATCCCCATGCTTAATTTACCTGGTGGCAGAAGGAGCCAGTAAGTCTTTCTAGTCTGCCATTTACGTGCCCCAATAGCATAGCTTCCCTCCATTCTTACCTTTTTATTTACCATTTTCCACCTGTGCCATGCCATTTTCAGTGCTTCTGTAAATTTCTTATCCACCACATATTCCAGTAGTCATTTCCATGAGTCCATAACCCCATCTGTGAAAAAGTGGTTTTGAAAATCCAAGGAGCAGTTCGTTTTTGCAGTCGTCTGCACATGCCTCCTCTGTCCCCTCTGTCTTTTCTGTTACCCCCTCACATTTACCTGACATGATTTTGTGCACTGACATCATGTTCCCAGTGTCTCCAGTTCCTTCAAGTGAAAAGATCTTTCTCTAGTTTCTCTAGCCTCTGGTCATATTCCTTCCCTTCCATCCCATGGATTTTAAAGGTAGTTTTGCTCTGTATTCTTTCTAACAGACTAATATCCTTTTCCTTATATACCCTGCAGAACTGCATGCAGGACACAAACTGTGTTCTGACCAGGGCACTGATGGTGGGTGTATTACTACTCTGGTTTTGAAATCTGTCATCATAAGGATACACCTTAGTATTCTGTCTGCTGCTTTTGTTACCTTCTCACTTTAACCTCAGAGTTCTGGTCCATTTGTGATCAACACGCCAAGATGCTTTTCTTACTATTTAGCTATGCTGTTTGCTCTTCACAGCTAATACTTTCCACAAGTTAGTTTTAACAAATGTAAAATGTTTGAATACTATTTGCCAAAATTACTTTCTCTGACAGTGGAGTTTGCCTCTTTCCCCACTGTTGTCCAGCTTTGGAGTCAGTATGTGAGTGTCCACTTCCCCACATGGAGGACGTAGTGGGGGGGGGGTTCCCCCTGCAAAACAAAGTTTTTTTTTTCCGATGTTTGTTGAATGTTGTTTTAACAAAAACTTTTAAATTATTTACCTTCACTGAAACTACCTTCAATGAGTCGACATGAATCCCTTCTAACAAGGGTTGTTATTTTCCAAGTGCAGTACTTTGTATGTGTTTGCCTTGAACATCAGCTGTCCACTTTTTGGCCATCTGTTCAGCTTCTCCATATCATTTGCTAGTCTCTTCACCCCCAACCATCTTCTACTACTACTACTGCACCCATCCTTGTGACATCAGCAAAAAGGTTAATCCTGTTCTCTTTTCTGACAGATATGTCTAAAACAAACACACTGAAAAGTACTGAACAAAGGACAGACAAGTGGTACTTTACTAGTCACTTCCCTAATTCCTGACATTGTATCACTCACAATAACCATCTGTGCCCTGCCATTCAGCTACGCATCTGTCCAGTTCCTTATTCTTGGTTCTGTGCCAAACCAATCCAATTTTTCTATATCCATTTCCTTAGTCTTGGTCTATGCTAAGACCATCCAGTTTTTCTAACAGCCACCTGTGTAGGACAGAGCTAAATGTCACGTTAAAATCCAGGTGGGCTACATCTACAAGTATTCCCGTCACATTCTGCTATAATCCAGTCAGAAAACTGAATTAGGTTTCACTGACAGTTCCTTCTGGTCATGACCAAAGGTAAGGTGTGAACAAAGGCATCATTTATTATAAAAGCAGCAGGTATATTTAGTAGATGTCTTTCTGTAGCTTCAAGCAAGGCATTATCCAAGATTAACAGTGTAAACAGTACATTATCATACCACTATATAGCCATAGAGTGCAGACTTCTAGCCAGTAATTATATTCTGATAAGTTGGAAAAATAATGTGATTTTTTTTATACAGTTGATTATTTTCCATATAGTAGGCATTTTCCATGTTATCATAGCTGCTGGCTTGAATCTCCTTCCATATTAATTTATACTTCAACAATTATCATCTGTATGATAAGCAAATAATTTATAACAGGTACTTAAATCCAGAATTAATTTATGCTCAAAAAAAGAAGCAAATAATACCATACAAAGAGTTATTCTCCATTTACACATATAAGAAAAATATATTGCTTGAGACAACTGATTGTTTCATTCATTAAACTTTCAGAACTACATATGTTTAACAGAAAAAGTTAATTTATAACAGCATGTATGTAGATGTATATAACTGAATGTGTATGTGTATCTCTTTGTGTGTGTGTGTGTGTGTGTGTGTGTGTGTGTGTGTGTGTGTGTGTGTGTGTGTGTGTGTGTGTGTGTGTGTGTGTGTGTGTGTCTGTGTGTGCATGTGTCTGTGTGTGCACATGTGTGTGTGTGTGTACGTGTGTGTGCTTGTGTGTGCATGTGTGCATGTGTGTGTGAGTGTGTGGCTACAGGCATGTCTGCATGTCTGAACAGCAGTAGTGTAAGTGAACCTGTTTTATAGCAGATATTGGGCAAGCCCAAAGGGGGCATCCTTAAATGTAAAAATGTGAAAACTTTTCAGATGATTAGTTCTGACAAAATTTAGTATTTCTACCAAATTTATGGAGGTCAGTGAGTGTTTTTCATTGGTAGGAGATGGGTTAAGTTTAAAAACGATTCTTCAACTGAACTAGAAGTTTCTGTTAACTTTGTTTTCCAGAAAATGTCAGCACTTTTTATATTGTTATATTTTTCTACAATAGAATGGCTTTGTAGGCAAGCATTCAGTAGAAAACACTGGTATAAACAGGTTTACATATATAGACTTAAAAATCATTGCACAATATCCACATTAAATAAGTGAGGCAACAAACTTATTGTATCTTACACTGAGTGAAAATGAAGTAGGGATTGTCTCTAAACAAACACAAAAATGTCAGTATATATATTTGTGAAGATTTGTATTTATTTGTTTATGTATTTATTTAATATATTTTAATCAGGGCAGAGCACTGATCCAACTGGAACATTTTCAGGCCAGCCTGGAAAGGTTCCAAAAAATTTGTGATATGAACAATGTGTAAAAGTGCTTAGCAACATGCAAACATTACATGATGTGCAATCAACAAAGTTCAATCCACAAACTGAAAATGCTTCTTTATACATCAGAACTCTTCTACTGTAATAATAAAGATTATTAATAATGAAGAAAGTTATCAATATTACAAAAATCTAGAACTCCAAGCTGATATTCAGGGGAAACACAACCTGAAGAAAGAAGGGTAGGTAGAGGGGAGTTCGGCATCAGATTATTTCAGAGATGAAGGCGGGTAGAGGTGAAGGCAGAGAGGGAAGTGAGAAGATGAGGGGGTAAGGAAGTGGCTAGGAATATGAGACTGTGAAGGTAGACTGCAGAGTAGTAGGTGGTATGAAATAAGGACTGGTGAGGGAATGAGAGGGGGATGAAGTGTTAAAACCACCCTAACAAGCATAGTTAAGATCACGAAAGCAATAATACTGTCCATGGCAGACATGTTGCTTCCTTCAAGCTATCCTGTTACTGTAACACTGAGAGAAATGCAAGGAAACAGATTATAAAAACCAAGATGCTTCCATTTCTTAATTTCTCCTCACACACCACCTCCTAAGATTAATTTTGACCAAGACCTTTTGTCACATTTCAAAATTTAAAACACTACTATTATGGGTCCTGACAATAACCCAGGATGTCTGCTGAGAGATATGAAGTCACATCTAGTAAAACCCCTCCACCAACTCTTAAGCTTGAGTCTCTTCACTGGTTATGGTAGCTGTGGTGCCTTTGCATAAAGGTGGTCCCCTCTACTAACCCTGGGAATTACAGGTCTATTGGTGTCACTCGTATGATTTGCAAAGTTATGGGAAATGTTGTAGCTGAACCAATAAACAATGAAATACATGATCTTATATCCTGGTTACTAAGTTTATCTTTGTAAAGGGCAGATCATGCCTGCACAAACTTAAGTTTTTTAAAAGGGTTATTGAAACAAAGTATAAGGGACATATAGTCCACCCTGCTTATCTGGACCTTGCCAAAGCCTTTGGTACTACCCCATATGCTGAGATTTTTGGCAAACTCTCCCAACTCAGCATTAACCTATTCATAGTTGACTGGATTGATAATTGACTATCTGATAAAGCCTGTACCATTAACGTAGATGACATTTGCTCTAGAAAGAAAAATGCCACAAGTGGTGTCCCACAGGGTTCTCTCCTGGCTTCCTTCCTCTTCAGTGTATATTTCTGTGACATAAATGGACTGTGGCTAAACAGTTTTGTTAATAATTGCAAACTTGGAGCAGTTATCAAATCCTAGTCTCATACTCAAATTCTCCAGCAAGGGCTGGACCAACAAATGCTTAGTGTAATAATCAAAGACTTACCCTCAATATCAAAAAATGCTGCATAGTTCCTTTTGGAAAATCTAGCATCACTCCTGCTTACCATACAGATAATGTTCCACTTAAATTTGACACAGTCATCAGGGATATGGGTATGTATATTGATCAGAGACTTTACTTAAACCACCACATCTCTCTGGTGGTTAGAAAATCCTTCCATATTGCACAACTTATCCTTTGTGGCATCTTTTCAATGTTCAGAGATCATCCTTTATTAAGCCCATCTTTGAATATAATGCACTCTTCAGCATCCACCTGGCTAAGCACTTAAAGCAGTTTCAGAGACCTCATTGTTTTCTAGCCCAAAGGAAGTCAGGTCTCCATGCCATTAGATCCTCTGATAGAGTAAAAGCCCAGTTTGTCTACTCAACTTCTGTGCCACAGTTGACTCAGCACTCTTTGAGCTCTTTCACCTAAACAGAACTAGTGACACACCAAACACCAGTTCTAGAAACCTAAACATATACTACCAAAAATAATACCAACTGGCATGACAGATACCTAACCCAATGTATACCCTGTTTCTGAAATAGGCTGCCTTTACCTATCAACTTCCCTAGCAACCTTTAAAATCAGTCTGGATCACTGAATGAATGATTGCCAATTTTCAGTGGGCATCTGTAGAGAAAGTCTTTTTAATGGAGGTCATTGTTAGTCTCCCACCAATGTTCAGTGATATATCTCAGCTTCTTGACAGTCTCCTTTGGTTGTAAGCTTACTAAGAGCATATGATGCTATTTAAATCATGTTGTCAAGCAAGAAGTAGTCCGGGATCTGGGAACATATGTAGGCCATAATCTGCCTTTTGACCAACATGTGGCCACAGTAATAAGAAAATCATTCAATGTCGCCCAACTTACATATAAGTAAGGGCATGGCATCCAGGCCCAAGGAAATCATAGTGCCACTTTATTCTGCCCTAATCAGACCCATCATTGAGTATAATGCCCCCTTCGGCATGTACTTGACTAAACATATGCAACAGCTGGAACTCCAACAATGGTTCCCTACCAGGAGAATCCAGAGTATAAACACATTGTACAATATAAATTGCAGAAATCACAAAAAAATGACCAGAGTACAAGCAAAACTCTTATTTAATGAAATACAGTGAAGCGCTTTTCGTATGTAAAATAACAAACTTTATCAGACTAAAACAATGTTAAACCACAAATGAACTTCTTAAATAGCATTTTATAAGCCCACCCTACACTAGAAAGGAAATGATGTCATAAAAAATATAAAGCATATATATTTATCTGTCTATCTATATATATATATATATATATATATATATATATATATATATATATATATATATACATAGATATAAAACACACATACATAAAATACGCTAACTAAATTCCTTCATTAATAAATAATCTAAAGACATCCTAGTTGATTATTATTAATTAAAATATTTCTTGTTATAGAAAAATATATATAAAAAATATATCTAAGTACATATACTTATTAAATCACTACCCTAACACAGGTCAGCAATAATTAAAACCAGCTTACAAATGATCTCACCTAAGTAATGCTTTTAGCCTGAGTATACTATTGATTGCACAGTAGTCATTCAAACCCATCCACACATAATAATGTAGTTTTAGTTGCCAGATTAATTCTGCACTTTCTAAATGTTATTATAATAAATTTAAGGATGGTGTAAAAATGATAGCCAGGAGAGGCAAGAATTTAAAAACTCTTCTTGAAATGTGTCAGTTAACAAAAAAACACCAAGTAAAAGGCATGAAAAAATGTGGAATGTGGAATTCATGCAAGCATATGTATGAGGGTAAATATGTTCAAATTAACGGTCAGAAATATACTATATATGATAAACTAAACTGTAATTCGAAAGGGCTGGTATATATGGCAATGTGTAAACACAGTCCAGCTTATTATATAGGGAAGACTACTAGAACCCTAAAAGAAAGAGTATATGAGTACCTATATGCCATTAGAAAGACGAATTTAACAAATGCACTTGCAAAAAACACATACAAGAGTATGGTGAACATAGATTTGAATTTTGTGGTATCCAACAGGTCCATGAGCAACTTGGGGGGGCATGGATGCTATATTTAGAAAGAGCAAAATTAATCTGGCAACTAAAACTGCATTCTTATGTATGGCCGGGTTTGAATGACTACTTTGCAATCTATAGCATACTCAGGCTAAAAGCATTACTTAGGTGAGATAATTTGTAAGCTGGTTTTAATTATTGCTGACCTGTGTTAGGGTAGTGATTTAATAAGTATATTTATATATATATTTATATATATATATATATATATATATATATAAACAAGAAATATTTGAATTAATAATAATCAACTAGGATGTCTTTAGATTATTTATTAATGAAGGAATTTAGTTAGCGTATTTTATGTATGTGTGTTTTATATATGTGTGCTTCATGGTTTTTTTTTAATTGTATTTTATTATGACATCATTTCCTTTCTCGTGTAGGGCGGGCTTATAAAATGCTATTTAAGAAGTTCATTTGTGTTTTAACACTGTTTTAGTCTGACGAAGTCTGTTATTTTACAAACGAAAAGCGCTTCACTGTATTTCATTAAATAAGAGTTTTGCTTGCACTCTGGCCTTTTTTGTGATTTCTACAGTTTGTTTTTTGTTTTTAACAATATAAATTGTCTTAAAGCCCTTTATCTATACTTGGTCTCCTAAAGTTTACTTAGAGGCAATCTATGCTTGGCATATAAGACATCCTCGGATCCAGCTCTAATGGACCTTTTGCACATCCATAAAATGACAGCATCAGGACCACTAGAGCCAAGGATATCAGCTTTGCTTGAGACATAAATAAAATATGTTGATGAGACAGATATGTGTCTCAGAAGATCCATATGCTCTGGAACAGGCTCCCCATCCTTGTGAAGGAAAGTCCATCCCTAGCCCTATTTAATTATAACCCTGACCAATGTATGGGCAATTGAAAATTCACCCCAGGTCTGGCCCCCATGTCTCTGTTTGACAGATGCAGACAGTAATGCCTAGAAATTTCCTAAGTAACATACCCCCTTCTAATAAATGCCCATGATACATAGGGATACAATTTGGTTGGGTTGCACAATCAGGCTTATAAAGGCTCTGGTGGTCATTAGCCTAGTATATAACTTTGAACCTATGAAAACTGAAACACTAACTTTCCCACATTTAATGTGTTTAAACAAGTAAAAGAAAGAACTGTGGACCTAGATGTTTTTACAGACTTTCAAGAGTATGTAGAAAATTTGCAGGATTTTCAAGCTGAGGTCAAAACATTCTAGAAACAGACTGATCAAAGTGATTATTAATTCACATAAATGCCTAGCAGACTTCTTCCTATACTGTGAACGCAGTATGTTCACATATAATTTACTATACAACAGCATGTAAGCCAATAAAGCATTTAGCAGTATTTGCTATAATTTGTCATAGTTGAGACTATGACCATCCCATTACTGCATTTAGAGAGACTGACGTTGTGTAAGACATAACAAGGATGCACATGTATAAAATGCCTCAGCTGTTGTCTGATCATAACAAAATATTAAATATGTCCCTAAAAAATTAGCGTTATACAAAAAGCTGAAAATTCTATGTTATTTAGTCCACATACTGAAAAATTTTTTTTAAAAACTCGGAATACACCTTGGAGAATTAAAAAAAATCTGTATGCTTTTGGTCTCCATGTCTGTCTACCATCAAACGTCTTCCTATCATTGTCCTGAATTAAAACTTCAAACACAGACAGCAAGGAACTGTCAATAGGTATAAATTTTAATTTACTACTACATAATGTCAAAACCAGAATAATGACTCATAGAACTTAAAGCTCTATTTTAAATTCTGCTATACATCTAATAATGGTTCTCTACACAATCTCAAGGAGAAACTACACTAACATCAGAAGCCTGCAAGAAAAATAGACAAACGGACCGGTATAAAGCTAAATGCTTTTTCCCACAGAAAATCATTGCCAGTTGTTGTTTGTCTTTCAGCTTTTCCCGGTTAGGGGTCGCCACAGCAGAACTCCGGTCCGCTAATGATTGGCAGTTGGTTTTTATGGTGTTGAGTTGCCAGCCAGACGCCCAACCTTCAACGAAGGCACGCCCATTCAACGCATGTCTTTTGCACGCCAGCAATGATTCACTTCTTAGGGAGATTTTGCCCTTTTTCGAGTTGGTTCGACCTCAGTATTGGTAGATGTGAGTGGCTTGTCTTCCACATCAGGGCATGCAGGAGGACTTTCTGCCCTACAAAAAAAACAAAAAAAAAAAAAAAAAAAAGAGTTTTTCACCCTTTTGGTTATTGGGCATTTTTTTTATTGTTCTGAAATGCTGACTTTTAGGAAGTTGGCATTTCATAGTAAAACCATCTAAATAATACTAATTTGTTAACCTGGTAGGCACTGTTGACACACAGTCCCTTTTCAGGGGTGACCCAGGAGAAATGTATGGTTAAGTGACCAGCTCAAGGTCACGCAGTAGGCAGATGAGGGATTCAAATGTTGCACCACAGAAGCTGCAACTCACAGCCTTAATCCCCTGCACCAACTGTCAGATCTAGTCCCTGAATTGTTGCATGCAGCAATTTCCGAGTAATTGCTCAGTACCATGGTATTCATATTCACTGTAACATAGCAACATTTTAGATTTTAGCCCCTGAGCAGCACTTTAGCATTCCGAAGTTTTCAGTGTATTCACTTTCTCAGTGCTGCTTCATGTTATACACATTGATACTACCAAAATATGTCTCTGATGGAATTTCCTTACCAGCAATAAGTTATATGGGTCTTGAAGGGCAGTAGTGCAATGCATTACATCCCTACACTAAACAAAACCTATTGCAAGGAACTTTATGAGATCTCCAACATGCAAACTTTTTTTAGGAAAGTCACTAAAATAGGGCTACATAAGTGAGAGGAGACAGAAAAAAGTATCTGTCAATATTCACCATAGAGTCAAGAATGAGACATAAAGACAAGCACTGGAGAAGACAAAGCCTGTTCTACAGATTTCCACTACCTTTTTGACTGTTTTGGAAACTTTCGTTTCTGATCCAATTGCTTTAAAATTTATTACACATCTGGAACTATCCTAATAACACTTGTAAAAACTCAAACAGGCAATTCAATGGATACACACTATAAGCTCCCTACCTTTCAAAAAATCAAGTACACCAAAGTCTGTAAACACTCGATTTATTGAAAAAAATTAAAAAGTTAAGTGTTTTCGTCTCACTACTGAATAGAGACTCTATCAGAAGTAAATTAAATTAACTCATACAAAACCTCTCTTTTATAATCACCCTGCTCACACACTAACTGATTAGTTAACATTAATTGAATAAAATAGACAATAAAAAGTAATTAGTTGCATACAGCCCATTGAATAACTAGAAATATATTATGTTTACAAAAAGTGTATATAAAAACATTTCAAAAAAGCTTTATATTAATTCTAAGGTGTGTATCTATATCTATATATCTATCTATATAGATATATCTATCTCTCTCTCTCTCTCTATATATATATATATATATACACACACACACACACACACACACACACACACACACACACACACACACACATATATATATATATATATATATATATATGGTTTATTTGGTAACTTTAGATAAACAATCTTGGAATTTGTAAAGCTGATGCAAAAATATCATAGGCAGTATAGTATGTGGGTGAAGTAGAAATGTAATGCTGATTTCTTGCTGTTACATGTTCAGAAGTTATGTCTTCAGTATTATAGGTATAAACATCTGAGTGTTCTTTGAACATTGCTGGCTTTACCCATCTTGTGAAACTAGTGAAATACATGGAAAAACTTGATGTCTGTACTGTGAAAGCAGACCTAATGGCAGCCATCATGAATACATTACAGGAGACGGAGCAGTAAGCAATGAAATACATTATTATTTATTTATTTATTTTACATTTGCTAACCGGGAAAGTCCATCTGGACATGTGTCCTTTTTCAGTGGAGGCCTAGGGAGAAAAGCTCAGCAAAAGTCATACAGTATAGCAATAGACAGTACAGTGTTTTGTTACAGCAGATTTAGAAAAGACATAAAGTAATCACACTTCTAATACATTACAAAATTAATAGTTATACAGGAGATTGAACAGGCGAAATTTTTGTAAGACTATTTACAACAGTGATGGAACATATGAGTGCATTACATTCTGAGGGGTTGCACTATTTACAACAGTGATGAAACATAGGAGTGAGTTACATACTGAGGGGTTGTACTTAATTTCAGTATGATGCGTTATTAAGAAAGGAAGTATAGATAAGATCAAACATAGGTAATAGAGAGAAAGTCAAGATTTATGTTTGTGGAAATGTACTAAGGGGGTGGTAAGGCGTCTAGCCAGGGCTGTGGCAGGTACATACCCAAGGGTATGTTAGGTGGGTTTTTAGGAGTTTTTTAAATTGTTTGGGTGAGGAGGTATTGATAAGTGGGCTGGGCAGAGTGTTCCAGAGTTTGGAAATATAGTAGGAGAATAGGGCTTCACCTGCTGAGTTTTTTACTATGGTGACTTGAAGGAGTAGATTGTTATTTGAGCGAAGGGGTCGGGATGCCAAGTATGGTTGGATTAGATTTTTAAGGGCTGTTTTTTTTCTGGATGGTGGAGGATTTTGTGGGCTAGGGTTAGTTGATTAAATTGAAGTAAGAGGGGGAGTTCTAGCCAGTCCAGTTGCATGAGAGATTGGCAGTGGTGGGATTCATAGTGGGCATTTGTGGCAAATTTGGAGATCTTGTTATAGCAGGTTTCAAGCTTGTTGAGGTTAGTTTTATGGAGGTTTGTTAGGATAGGGGATGTGTATAGAAGTGTCAATAACAGGTGTGTTCTAGCAATTGTTCTTTTTGTATTTTTAGTTATGTATTGTTTGTTTCTATAAAGGAGACCAACTTTTTTGTGTATTTTATTTTATGGACTGGTCCCCATAATGACACACTTTGTAAGTAATGTGGCATTGCTTATGTTTTACTTAACATTGCTTATAATAGTTACTTAAATTGTGTTAAGTTTATTGTGTGCACAGTAGTTTTAAATAACTAATGTCACAATTACTTACTATGAATTAACCCTTCGTCTTTTTCCTGTACCTTGGGAGTTCATGAGTAAGTCCAGTCTTGAATGCAAATTTTTCAGGCAATGTATGATAGATGCTGAGCATCATGATATGAAATGTAGGCATAATATGAAATGTAAACATGAACATTTGTCACTCGCATAGTATAAATGATGCACATATAGTGGTAAATTTATGTACTGACTGTAGTGGAAGTGGGAAAAGCATAATTTAACTGCCAGTTGCAGTGTCTGTATGTACTGGAAACAGTATTCATTGACATCATAATGTGAAATAACCAATTACTCGGTCAGTTTATTTGTGTTGCTCATGTATGTAAGCTGCATAGTACACCAAAAGAGATAACATTGGATGTGGGTATGGGAAGTATCTACAGAAATTATAGTGTTACAGTGAAAGAGATCTTTGATAAGAATGTTAGGATGTCAGCAAACAAGAAATCATTGTGTGATATACTATCTCCTGCAGTCACTAATACAATTTATGAAATCTTGACATCACAGATGCTAATGGCTACTTTTCTATTTAGAACAAGGGATTTACCAGGTACTGTATTAATAACTCAGTGAGGAAAGGAAAATAATGGCCCTTATATGGAGATTAAGCATGTGCTTGTCTCTGCCACTGGACCAACAACAAGTCACTGGCCAGCTAGATACTTGGTTTCCTCCAAAAGGAATTGTTTCTCCTTTCTACAAGGAAACTGATTTTTGAACATACAAGCATCCATTGCAGAACAAATGATTAACCTAGTATTGTATTAGCAAGTCAATGAAAAAGGAAGAAGTTGATCCTTGTCTGGGGACTGAACCCGGGAACTGCCACATTCTGTGTGGTTACTGTTGCCACTGAACCAACAATAAGTCACTGGATCATTTGGAATGGAATGTGTCAGGCAGAAAGTACTGTCCCGTGATTCATTAATGCCTACACTAAGTGTACACTACGTGCACACTGCTCTGAGTGAACAGACAACACAAGCATAACTCATACCTTCTTCCTCCTACGTTTAGTTTTCCTACTGATTTTCTTGCTGTTTTAAATATCAAGGGGGCCTGATAAAGGTTACTATAAAGTGTAGACTACATGTACACTTAGAGTAATCATTCTAAGTGACTAGAAAGCTCAAAATGTGTGGTAGGGATGTTCTTGAATACAGGTCATGTATACTTAGTGTACCCTTAGTGTAGGCTTTAATGAATCAGAACCCTGATATTGCCATTTAAAGAATCAGAAATGCAAAGTAAGACTTATAACATCCAAGGTGGCTGATGATGACTCATTGTGACATCCCCACTCTTGCCCAGTAACCAAGAAGGCTGAACCCTCACCACTGATACTAGAGAGGGATGTGCATGTGGAATACAAATGGATACACTCAGTATTTCCAGATGCAGACCTCTCTGCATCAAGCACAATTTGTCTTAAGAGCACCCAGGGAACATCCTCAGTCCAGGGGCTGTTTCCTCTCTATATTTGTCCAGATCCCCAATAAGACTCCCCACCGGCACAGCTTAGAGTTGAGTCCTTAGCTGGGGGTTCCAAGCTAAGTCCTCCCACACCTTTTCTGTGAAACCAGTGCTTTGTGTCGCTGCTCCAAGCAGCTGACACACACTTTCTTTGAGATTTGATTTGCAGACACACACACACACACACACACACACACGCACACACACCTGGGAAAGGCTGACACAGATCCACCTGCAGTGCCCTCTTCTGCCCAGACTATAAGATAGTTATCACTGCCACCAGAATTCCTGCCAGCTACTTTAAGGCTCTTACAAAGGTACCCAATTATATTGAGTGAAATTAATATTAATACAAATGGTAATGTTGACCAAACAGCAAAGCTTTCAGGAGTGGCCACAGTTATCACCAAATAAATATATGCAAATACTCTCAAAGCTTAAATATTTTCTAAAAAGGACCAGCCACAATGAAAAGTTTAAATATATTTAATAATCAATAATAAAAGAACAAGAAAAAAAATAAATATCTATTTACAATAACTACCATCATTTCAAATACAGGAGATAGTAAAATTAACACAGATGGAAAGTTTCACACAGTTATAGAAAAACAGTATTTAGCTAGTCTCACTATCTATTCCTGATTAACTAAAACAAATTACTGTTCCTACTTATTGAATAAAGCAAGGCAAGATTGGTGAGTGGTCCTTTTAGTCAGATCCAAGACAGAATAAAGAATGCTGAGAGCAATTTACGACTAATATCCAAATATTATTTCAGAGCTGATTACACAATGACATCACATCTGGTCATCTGACTCTGTTTCCCATACTATCCCCCATTACTAAAAGCTGACAGGATTTTAGCACCTTTGTGTTACCTTACAGATAGATAAAAGTTTGTTTAGATGTGGTGCAGCTGCTGGAAGTCATAAAATCATAAAAGCAACCCACTCTTCCTACAGGAGCTACAACCTAGTCTCTAGTACAGACATTGCATCTCTGGCTCCCTTCAAATCTGTGGGATAACATCTTTATGGCTTAAACCAAAAAGTAATTCAATTTCAGATATATTTTGAATTTTAAGATTAACCTTGTCCCTTCTGTTGAAACATATACATTTAATTCAGTTACAGTACTGCATGTACATTTCTTTTCTTTCCAGCAGGGCACACTGTTGATGCATTTTAACACAAGCAGATTTACAAATACATTTTCAACACAAGCATCTGTACAAATCAATTTGATATACAAATGACATATAATTCTTTACAGAATTCCAACTAGCTGTACTGGCATATGTTACACGTCCACTGCCCTACTTCTACTGGCTTGGTTGGCAGTACCTTGTATCATCACAACCATCATGGTCCTAACCCTGTACAGAAAGAGAATTGTTGGAGCAAATGATGTAATAATGAAGAGGGTGGATACAAGCTATGATGAGCCATGTAAAATAGTTACAGATGTGTTAGTTGCCACCAGCACAGCTGCTGTGATACAGCTGTCAAACACTGAAGCTCTCAAACAAAATTATTCATGCATATGGAAGAACCGACAAGAAATTCAATATGTAATAATTTACCAGGTTTAAATGCTACATGTCCTCCTTTAAAGAATAGCAATTTCACAATTAAGCTGTAGATGGTAACAGTCAGGGCCCTACCATAGCTAGTTTCACTACTGAGAACTTGCTTTTATTCATTATTGCATTCTGAATATGTCTTAGTAGATGGAACATTCCCATTGCAGACAGAGTAGTATAAGGACATTTTCATAATTCATGGAATATTAGGTACTTGTGATAAAGTGAGAAATGTGTCCCTAGTATATGAGTTTCTACCATCTAAGTATGAATACATATACAATTCTTTCTGGAATGCTCCCCATGGAATGTGCAGAATGCCCAAAGGTATTGCTTACTGTCTTCGAGAAAACAGCTGTTAATGCATTAATACATACCTACTGAATTCTACAGCCAAAAACTACTGGTTTCATTTATGCCAGATAATTTAGGGGCATGTGCAAAAAATTTCTTTAGCTACACTCTCTGGCAATGTCACTTCTTTCACATTATTAGTGAAGTAATAACCAACACTGTCTTTTGCTCCATATAATTAACTACTGGATACACAGAGACAAAAACGATGTGCCACCATCAGCACATTTTATGTGAATACTTTGATAACAATTACATCAGTGGAAGAGGCATGGCACTTTGAAAAGTACTGCATCTCGTCTGTCTCCACTATATGATATAAATGACTGGAATCACTATGATGTATGCTGTTTACATTTAAATGCAGTGGAAGGCTGCATAGGAGACTAAGGATTTTACTTGGAAGATGGGTTCTTATTGTGGCGGAAGTATTGACCACAATTCAGTCAGAGTAAAACCATGAGGATGACTTTGGACACAGAATTAGTGCCTGCATGTCATCTGTCCTGAAAAGATGAAGGTTAGTTGACCATAAGAGTAATTTTGCACACCTGTTGAAATATAATAATTCATTCACAACAAAAGGTGTGACAGAAATTGTTACTTATCAGTATTCATTTTAATCAAGCAGCAGTAGGCAAACATAGTCTTCAATTTGTGTGACAGTAGTTTAGATGGAAAGGCAAGTGTATTACTGCTACAGTCATTTGTAAATCTGTATAGAGCATAAAGTGCAATGCACCAGGAGTTTTATACTGCTGCATTCTGTTGAACCAATGATGGTGTACTTTCTCATGCACATGGGCACTCAGTGCATATAATGGAGTTTTACTTTAATTTTATACATTAATGAGAGAGGAAAAGACAAGCTAAGTGTATGGATAATAAGCTAGACTACACACACACAATTTGAATTGAGCACCACAACAGTACACAATTATTCACCATTTTCAACCCATGTTGTTTAGAATACAAAGGTGCTTAATAAATGCATTTTATATGAGGAATTATTTTAAGGTAATGCTTTCCATTTCTTGGATTTATTAATAGTCAAGCTACTTATGAACTGAAATTATTGGTAAATTATTCTGTTTAAGGCTACAGGCATGTTCCCATTTCTTTTCTAAGGAATACAATTTTTAAATAAGTCACAGTCAATGCGAAACAATACTGCTTTTCCTTACTTGAAGTCCTATACTTATCTACAGCATATGATGACTAGAACTTGTGCATCAGCCTCTTCACACATGCATTATTTTATGTTTACTACATGATTATGGGGCTGCAAAAGCCTTCTGTGGCATATTTCCTCAGTATGCAATATATTTGAGTACAGTTACTATGGGTAAAGCCTGTTAAAGATCTATTTTGGCATTGAAATGTCATCAGAAGTATTTTTCACAAGTGCTGGAATGTGAAATTTCCATCTACAACATGGCCATGTTTTTTATAAATACAATATTATAACTATATATATATATATATATGGACTATATTAAATATTCAAACGCTTAAATGTTCGAATCACTAAAGATCGAACTTTAGTGATCGAACTCTTAAATGTTCGAATATTTTAAAAAATTAAAAAAATAAAATAAAACAAAATGTAAAGTGTTTAAGCAGGGAGGCAAGCCCCCTGAACCCCCCACACACCCTGCTAATTTAATATACTAACTCCGAGATCGCACTACAGTGAGGGAAGGAGCACATGTTCCGATCCCCAATGTAGTGTGATCTCCACGCAGAATGCCAAATTCACATGAGCAAATGCACACTGGCATTCACTCATTTGTGACTTTGGCAATTCATAGTTCATTATTACAAACTTTTGAAATTATACTTTCACACATCTGGCCATCACAGATGTGCACTTCAACCTTCTAAAGGTAAATCTCATATATATATATATATATATATATATATATATATATATATATATATATATATATAAAATATGTTTTCAAAATATCATAATTTTGGAAAACAGATGATTGAACCCAAATAATTGATCATGAGATCAAATAAGAAAAATCTGTTTTCCTGGCTAAACATTGTTACAACTCCATGTTCTTTTTGTATAATCTAAACTTCTGGACTTTCATCAGAAGACATGATAGCTTAGCCACACCTAGAAATTTTTAACAAACAGTCTGCTATAGGGTTGTAATGCCCAACACATATTCGACTGCACCTGCCCATTAACCTAATGGAAGCTCTCATTCCATTGCTATCAATGCTATTTGCTACTTAGTAAAAGTAAAATGTAACTGGATGCTCCTGTTTCCTCTAGCCTTCTTCCTGTCTGTCCCAAATCTTCACCAGATTGTCTTTTGCTTTTCTGCACATGTGCATGAACCACCATAATTTGCTCTCTTTGACCTTTACTACAAGTGGAGTTACTTTGTCTTCTGCTGTTATGTCCTCACTTCTTCATGGGTGTGCATCCTGCCAGCCATCTCAGGCACTAAATCTCCATGACATCTAGCTTCCTGAACTGCTCTGCCTTCACTTCCCAGGTTTCCATACCATATAGTAGTACTGGTCATACCACTGTTTTGTACGCCTTACTTTTCAGCTTCTTTGGCATTCTTCTGTCTTACAGTACTCCTGACACTTTTGCTAGTTGGCTGGAGCTCCTCAAATTCTAATTTTGACCTCCTCGTTCAGTCTTCCCTCCTCCTCAACCACCCCTTCCAGATTCTTTAATAGGTTCATAGGTTCATAGGTTGGTACTAGGCTATTGGCCCTAGGGCCTATATAAGCCTAGTCATAACAATTCCCTGGCTATTTCTTCCCACAATATTTACTTCCCTGGACCCCTGTCTATAAGGGTGACTGACATGATCCCCGGGGTGAATTTCCTATCTCCCATCCAATCGTCAAAGTTTCTTTTGAAGAGGGCCAAAGAGACACTCTGCTTGACATGTATGGGCAGTCTATTCCAGAGTCTGGGGAGTCTCTGGGTCATGAATCTATTCCTCCAGCATGTTTTGTTCATTGTGTTGACAGGCTTTAGATCCCTGGAGCATGTGGCTCTGAGGGATTGGGATTTCTTTAAGTGTAGCATGTCCAACAGCTCTCGGTTTGACATGGCCTTGTATGTTAAGCAGAGATCGCCTCTGAGCAGATGATATGCGACAGAGTATAGCTGGAGATTTTTTAGACGGTCAACACAGGGCATCTACTTTAGGCCTGTGATTCTTTTAGTGATGTATTTCTGCGGCCTTTCCAGTTGTTGCAGATGTCTTGAGAGGTACATACCAAATGGGGCATTGTATTCTATAATGGGTCTGATGAGGGATGAGTACAGTTGGACAATGACCTCCTTTTTTCTGGATGAAAAACCCTTAGTGATGAGGTGTGCCACATAGAAGGATTTCCTGACTGTTGTGGTGATGTGGTTATCGAATGTGAGACCACTGTCCACCTGTGTTCCTAAGTCTCATCACACTTTCGCTGTTTAGTGTACTGCCACCTATGTGGTAATTCATGGTACATATTTTTTCCCAAAGGGGATAACTATACATTTCTTGGCACTGAGCTTCAGCCCATAGCTCTGACACCAAGCATCTGTTTCTGTAAGGCCCTTTTGTAGAATATCCACATCATTTGGGGATTCAATAATGGCTCCCAGTTTGCAGTCATCTGTTAATCTGTTAATCTGTTCTACTATTTTCCCTTCTGTCTTAATTCTCATTTCCCTGATTTGCTGCCATTACAATTGTCTTATCTGTACTCAGTTTCATCCCATATGCCTTCAGTTTTGCATTCCATTCCACTATATTTGGCTGAAATTCATTCTCAGAGTCGGCCTGTAATGCCACATCATCTGCATACAGCAGCTTTGTTAATAAGACTCCTCCGCCCTGTTTTCTAACGTAGTCCAGCATCAGTATAAACAGCAGTGGGCTCAGAGCTGAATCCTGATGCACACCTATTCCCAATGGAAACCTCTTCTGAAGACAAAATCTGTCCATACATAAATCAATGGATCCTTGTACATAGCCTGCACTAATTCTGTTTTGTATCTTGTATGTAATATTACATACTTACATACAAATATTTCAAAGACAGGCATTAATGCCCTTCTAGCCTGCAAATATACCAAAACAATTATTCCCATAATGAGGCTGTTCTTAAAAATATCAGCTGCTCTCTCAGAGAACTGCTCCTATAGAATCTTCTACATAGGCTGTCTGATGATTCTCTACTACTTTTTGATAACCCCAAATATTCCCAGAGGTAGTAGTCTCTAAATGCCCTATACACCTGAATAAGATCTCCTCTTAAATATGTATATGAGACACTGAACAAGTTCATATATTTTAATCTTTTATAATAACTTAAATTTTCACATCCATCAATGCCCTTGATATAGTTTATACTCTTTCCAGTGTATTCATGCTTGTTTTCTTATAAGGCTTCTGTGTTGTTATTCCATACTCACCTTGGATCTAGATGATTGTCACTGTTGAATGACATCCCGACTCCATGTGCAAAAATGGGAAAAGGGGTTGAGGATGGATGGATGGATTCCATACTCGTCTGTTTCTAATGCAATTAACAAACAATGACTTCATCATTCCTGATTCCTATGTATCTATCATTAAAGTATTGGTTGATATGATTAGAAAAACTCAAAGCTGGATCTACCCATATACCCAGGTCCTTAAATTAATCTACAGTTTCAATCACTGTGTACTGCATTAAATATTCACCTATCACTTTATGTTTCCCAAATCTCATATGTTTAGTTTTTGATGTATTTATAGGCATATTATTTTCCTGTGTCCAAATTGTCAATTTAGTCAAGTTATTTTGCAGACATGCCCTATCTGTAACACATGTAATCAGTTTGCCCAATTTCAAGTCATCTGCATACAGACTGTAGAACTCCTCAGATGAAAAAGATAAGTCTGAAAGAAATAGCCCTGTCGGATACCCTCACTGTAACCAAGAATTTCACCTGTCCAATTGCTGCATGACACTTGCCATGTCTTATTTGTAAGCCATGCAACTATCCATCTTATCAAGCGTACAGCAATATCTAGTTGTTCTAATTTATTGATCAGTGTTTTGTGTATGTCCCTGTCAAATGCTGAAGTTAAATCTAATATAAATTACAGCACACCACAAATTTTTATTCATAGTTGTTATTATATTGTTATAGGACATCATATTACAGGTGATAAAAGCTCTATTTTCAACATGTACTTGCCAATATATGGTTTTAAGTCCCACCCTTTCCAATTCTGACAATAAAATATCCAATATTACCTTCTCCATTATTTTTCCACAATATGAAAGTAGACCTAAGGGTCTGTATGACTTTGGATTTATACTACTCCCCTTTCCCTTAAAGACAGGTTTAATAATCACATGTCTACAATCTCGAGGAATCTCCCCATATTTATACAACCTGGTAAATAATAAATATAATGGTACTGTACGTTCTTGCTGAAGTGTTCTCAGGTCATTATTACTAATTCCATCCCCTCCCTGTGCTTTGCTTAGATTCAGTTTCCATAGTTCTTTTTCAATATAATCTAATTTGATTTCAGTATCTGGGGTTACCTGGATGTCACTAGGACAACTTATCACCCCCTTTGTACAGCAAAACTGTTTTGCATAAGATTTTGTAAATATATCTATAATTTGTTGTGTCTGAGAATAAATTTTAGAATCTACACACAGTTTATCAATTTATATATCATTATTCCTTCCATATCTTATGTACCTATAAAATTGTTTCCTAATATGCTTAGTATATTTATATAATTTTTCTTCAATTTTTGCTTGATCCTATCTCACACCATGCTTAATGTGTTTGTCCAGCATGTTTATTTCAGTTTTCAAAGTTGTAGTTTGACCTTTTTTCCATTTCTTTTATTTTTTTGTGTCTTACCTTAATCAGGTATCTTGTTCTTATTGAAATATATCCCACTGACATTGTATGCCAAGATCCTGATGTTAAACAGTGTTTTGATTCTTTGCACTAACAATTTCTCTTTCAAAGCTTTCTACATTCCATCTGCAGTTTTTCAACCGAACACATCTCTCCAATTAATTTTACATAGTCACTGTTTTGTTTCCATATAATTTGTAATTAATCTTTTGTGCATTGGTTTAAATTTCATTTGGCAGAATTATTTAGCAACAAATTAGCCTTTACTGCACATCAGTGGTGGTAAAACTGACATGAAGTAATATATAGTATGTTCCATTCCATGGTAGTTTTTTTTTAACAATCTAAAGCAATTGTTGTTCCTAAATATACATTGTTAATAATTTCCTTACTAATGTTGTTGAGCCAATATTATTCCAGTCTGTTTCTGGTACATTTAAGTCCCCATCCACTGTTCTCCTTCCCTGCTGCATTTCATGCAAAAAATGTATGAATTCCTCTATGTCATCAGCACTTTTTAGTGCTCTATACACTCCAATTGTTATATGTTCCAGGGTTGTCTTTGTTGTGACAGTTACACAATCTATAGTATTGGTGTTATCACTGAACATGTAATAATCACAGGTCTAATAATTATATGTAATCCCTGTCATAGCACATCCAACAGATTTTTGTTAGAATGTTTGTTACAGTAAAAAGTCATTGCTCTTTAACCGTTTTTCACAAGAAATAACAATATCAATCTTGAGAGAATGTAGCAAATTTACCATTAAAAAACTGTATTATTAATGCTATCATTAACAACCATCAGAGATTCATCAAATGTTGCTATCTGTGAAATGCAACATTTTTGAGCTGCCAAAAATCCTCCCCTGTGTTTGTCAAATATTGTAAAATATGTGCTGCAAAAATTCTCTTTCCTAATCTTGACAAATACATGCTATCCCGTCTGAACACATATGCCCAAAAATAGACTTGGATGCTCTACACATTTCTATGTTTTTTTAAATATGACATTTTTTCATGTAAGTATTTTCCAAAAAAATCTTTACATTCACTGTGACCTGACTCTATCCATCCATTCATCCTCAACCCCTTTTCCCATTTTGCATATGGAGTCAGGGAGTCACTACAGCAGTGACAATCATCTCGAGCCAGGGTTTACATCACTGGATGGCTAGCCCTGCCATGGTAGTTCATTCGTACTACTCACTCACACACACTCTCACCTACAATGAATTTAGGGTATCCAATCCACCTACTGCATGTCTTTGGAATATGGGAGGAAAACCAGAACACCTGAAGGAAACCTACTTTGTGAAAAATATGTCCTAACATCTGTGCAAGCTATGCTTTCTGAAAGGGCTGCAAGCTTCCTACTAACAGTCAAACAGTCTTTGTGGATGATGTCATTTGTACCAACATGAATAAAAACAGATCCGCACTTCCTTATATTAAGGCATTCTAAGGCCTACCTCACATCTTCTGTTTTTGCTCCTGGCAAGCATAATGCTATTCAATGTTCATCATCTTCTCTGCAGAAGTAAGTATTGGTTCCTCTAATAATTGAATCTCAAATTACAAGAATATCTTTGCTGACCATAATTGAAGAATCTTCATCTCCTAATTCAGTAATATCTACTCCATCAGTTGTTACAAAGGATAATCTTCATCACCATTTATCTTATTAATCTCACTGTTTTCATTGCTTATTACATTTTGCAAGCATACAATTCTCATCCAGCTGGCTTTGTACATCCAGAGTTTGAGCCATGTTGTAAATGTTTGTCTTTCTCGTCTTTTTTCTTACAGTAATGTTCTATAGTCTTCTTCCTTTTCACCTGCCTTTTGCCTCTTTTTTCCTACCTTCACTTTTGAAAAAATGCTGCCTTCTTCTGTAGGCTGAAGGTTGTTTGATAGAAAATGTTATCATTCCCCTGTAATCTGTGTGTTATATGACAAATCAGTGTGCATTTTAGTATGCATTTTGTTTACTTTACATTCATCGGTTTCTTTTTCTTCCTTAATTGTTGTGAACTTCTTCCTTTCTTTCTTTTTTATTTCCTTCTAAACACTTTGAATCCTCAGATTGCTGAATATGGGTATCCAAAATTCCGAAGTTGTCAGGGGCATTGCCTTGCTTCACAGGGGTTGAGTGATCTTTACAGACAATGGACACATCCTTTCCTAAATGTGTTCTATTTGCTCGCTCTTTGCTTAACATTATTGATCTTACCAGTCCAGTCATTAATATATGAAACAACAGTTCTCCAAACAATGCCAACTGCACATGTACAATCATCATCAATAAGTCTAGTTTTACTACAAATAATGGTAAGCAAATCATCCAGTTTTTGACACAAGGAAAACAGATCACCAGTGCTTTCAGGTATTATCTTTAAATACACATAGCATTTATTACATTGTACAAAATATTTGTGCTTTAGCAAATCATTAATGGCATACTCATTTAAGGAATCCATATTCAGCTGCAAATGAATAAAAAATTCTGAAACAAAAGAATAATCAAAATCAGTTATCACAGAATTCAAAGAGAATTTAAATCAACTTCGATGAAAAAATCACACAAACAATATATAACTAAATACTAAATTAAGTGCAGTAAAGTTGTTGCTCTGACAGTACAAGTTCTGAAATTCAGACAAAAAGCTGAAATTCATTTACATTTTGAGAATGTGAACAGTTGCTTTTGCTCAATATCACTCACAGTTATAACTGTTTTTAACAAAAAAATCAATAAATCGCAAACCAAGACAGGGCTGTCTAGATAAAATCTGGTTGTCTCTCTCTGCAGTTTGTGTGAATTTATATCTAACTAGGTCTATTAGAATCACTAGAATTTGACTGTGTAAAACCTATCCCTTTCTAACAATAAACAGTGAAAATTAAAGGTAAAACATCAAAATATAAATCACAATAAATCTTGTCTACTAGCTTCCTACAAACAGTGAAAAACAGTGATAAGAAATAAAATCTAAATTCAAATACACTTCTCTTGCCAGGCTCCTCCACAGTCCAATCAAAAACCAAGCCTGGATTGTTTAGATAAACTCTAGGTTAACATTTACTGTTTTGCATTGAATTGTATTACATTGTATTGTATTGTATTATATGGTGATCATATCTGAGATGATTGTCAATTAATATTCTAATGAGTTCAGTTTGGGAAACACATTCTGTTTTGTGTTATTAGATGACAGAATATGGAATGAATGTTTTTCTTCTATGTAGTTTTTAAAGGTAAATGCCATTATTATTTTTTGGGGGGTTTACAAGTAGATCTGAGTTACTTACCCAGGTTTTGGTGAATAAGAAGGCTTGTTGGGTGATGTTTTGCAGAGAGGATAGGATCTGAGCAGAACAGGTGACTGTTACAGTGTATATTGTTAATAAATGTATTAAAAGAGGGGGCCCGAGAATTGATCTTTGGGGACCCAATTGAGGCTAGAAGAAAATTGAAGCAGTCCTGATGCCATTTAACAGCTTGCTTACTATTAGAGAGGTAGCTGTGAAAACAAGTTAGAGTTTAAGGATTGAAACCTAAACAAACAAGTTCAAGAAGAGGTGCTTGGTGTGAAACCATATAAAATGATATTGATATGTCAAGGAAAACAAATTAGACTAGTTTTCCATTGTTTTGAGTTTGGTGACAGTGTTGGTAAAGCTGAGGAGGGCAGATGTAGTACTATGACAAGCTTGGAAGCCATGTTGAGTTGGAGGTAGGAGGTTCTTGTCAGTTAGGTATTTGATTAGTTGGAAGTGTATGCAGTTTTCTAGCATCTTAAAGGTGGGAGGATGTCAACTGGTTGGTAGTTGGTTAAGTCAGAAGAGTTGCCACCTTAACAGAGAAACATGTAATTTTCCAAATATTAGGGACATAGTTTTCTTTATCAATCTATTGATTAGATTGGAGATGAGGAATGCTATGGCTTCTGCTGCTATTTTATGATACTCAGGTGGCAGTTCAGCAGCTAGAGTGGTAGGTTTCATTTTTTTAAGTATTTTTTATTGTTGACTTGGGAACCGTGTTGAGTATTAACTCTGTATTATTAATATGAGGTTCTGGGATAGTGATAATTGTAGAGGCATTTTGTTTGGTGTGTGATAAAACTGAGTTTATGAAGTATGAATTGAATTGTGTTTGCTGTATTCTCTGGGCTATTTGTTGCTGGGGAAGGTCAAGATTTGCCCTGGTGTGGGTAGTTGTTTTAATGACTGCCAGAAGAATTTAGGATTATTTTGACTTGTGTTTTGTAACTCTTCAAAATATGCTTTTCTGTTGCTAAATGCATATTTTAGCTAGGTTCCTTAGATATCTATAAATTTGTAGGGATGATTGGGTTTTATTTTCCATGCATGATCCCTTTTTATTAAGAGTTTCTTGGTGAACTTTTTTAGCCAAGGTAAGGGTATTGATCTAACTCATTTTGTTCTCGGTGGGACCAGATTGTTAGGTGTATTTAGGAAAATTTGGTTGAAATATGTTACTGCCTTGCCTAGTGGTAGTGTTTTAGGGACTTCCAGTTATGTTCCTTTAAGGTCAAGATAAAGAGTTCAGGATTGAAATGTCTTTGGTTTTGGACTTGTTTGTAGGTTACTTGCTGATGAATGCTCAGCCTGATAGTGTCAAGTAGGATTCTACTAGCATTAATATTATTGGGTTTATTTGTGAGGATCCAGTCTAGTGTTGTTTCTGTTGTTTCTTTGCTTCAGTTTTAGTGTATTCTCATGGTATCATTTATTAGTTGGGAGAACCCGAATAGATTCAGGTCTAGTGAACTATGTCAGGGCAGTAAAATGATAGGCATGTGTGGAGGTCTCTGGTTTTGTTACAGATACTTTGAAAGTTCATGTTTAGTAAGAGAAGGAGATACATGGTATATATGCAAATGACCCCGTAAGGACACACAAGTATTCCAGCTTCATGGCTTCTGAATGACCACTGACTTTTACTTTTTTTAAGCTGTAGACAAGATTATTTCACCTCTTCTATAGGATCATCAGTAAAGGGATAATCTGTCCATTCTCTAGAAACATTCAATTGATAAAGATGGAAGACACTGACATTCATGCAGATTCAGAATCAAAACTGGGAAAAGGGAATTGGCATAGAAACTAAAAAAGAACCAGAATTTGGTTCTGGTTAGATAGTAAGAAATGTCTTGCCATTTGTCAGAAGCATGCCCCCATACTAGAGTAACAGAAAACCGATAACTTGAAGAGATTTCAGTATAGGAAATGAAGATGAACTGCTTGGAAACTATGAAGTAAAAACCAGTTCAAAACAGAAGTATACACAAAATCTTTCAAGAGATGTTAGCACAGAAAGGAAGCAAATAACAATAGAAAACAAAAGACATGAGTAAAGACACTCAGAACAAAGTAAGATAAGCAGGAGAATGCAAAGTTCTACAATTATTGCTGTTAGTGTAAAACAGCAGAACTCTGTAATCCAAGAAAAAAAGTAAACATTGTAATAAGTTTTGTTCTGACAAATTATTTGCAGTAGAGGAATGACATAGGGAAAAACTTACACTGAGGTAAATGAAGAGCAACATAGAAAAAGAGAGAAGTGAAGAGGCATGTGCTGATAGCAAAGAAGCTAAATCAGAAGGTGACTTCAGTTTAGTATAAAATATAGAAGAAACTGCAGTACCAGCGTTTCATGGGGAAAAGCTGTACATTCCACAACTCAGTTAATTACAGCCAAAAGTAACCATTAAGTATTGGATGTACAGATAGGCCACATCAGCTGTATTAGTAAAAAGGATGTTTCCCATTACGTCTTTCTCCTATTTTGAGTTAAAAGACCTCTTAGGTAGAATAAGTAAAGAAGGGAAAGAAACATGAGTTACCAGTGCCAAAATGTTATTGGAAACTATCAATTAAGTTAATTTATAGTCACATTTTTGAAGGTCAGCTGGAGATGGATAAAACTAAGACAAAGACATTAGCCAGCTTTTTCGCAGTCATAATGAAATAGAGAACCTCTGTCCTTCTTTTCCAAAATGCCATAATACTGCACCTCATTCTGGATATAAAAGTCCCATGATTTTAATACCTATCATAAAAGTATCATTTGGATGTACTGCTCTTGACATTGTGGGACCATTAGTAAAATCTAATAATATGTATCAGTACATAATAGTCATAAGCTGTGCCAGTCTGCAAAGCTACTGCTAAGGCTATTGTCAGGTAACTGCAATTGTTCCATAGTGGTTATCCCTTTCAGATGCTTTCAGTTCAAGACACTCCCTTTATGTTATAGGTACCACACCAGTTATGTCAGTGCTTTAAAGTAAAATAGTTGGCCATCAATATACCTTCCACAGAGTGATGGATTAGTAGACAGATTTAAAAAAACACTGGAATTCTCACTGAGGAAAACAGTTGATTGAGACAATAAAAACTGGGACCAGCTGTTACCTTACTTACTGTTTGAAATCTGAGGTGCCAAACGCTTCAATTTGGTTTACCCCATTTGAACTTCTGTACGGCAAGTATCTAAAAGAACTACTTTACGTCAGACCAGTCAATTGTCCCTATTGTGGAGGAATGTCCCTATTTTTGGGCCCAATTTACCCCTGCACAAGATGTCCCTATTTCTGAAGGCATATCCCTATTTTCAGGCTTGATTTACCCCTTCACAAAATTTTCTGAATCCCCCTCATCACCTGTGACTTTTGAAATTGCCTAGTACAGAGAAAGCCACACTACATGACCAACATAGTAGTGTCAACAAAAATGTAAAGAAAGAAGACACATATCTTACATCTCCCCTTTCCTAAAGCAAAAATAAATGGCCTTGTGTAGTAATATTTTGCGATATAATTCATTAAAATTAACAGATATTACTCTGATTAGCTGTTATATTTCATCCATAATTTTTGTCACTCTCTGTTTTAGACGTTTTTTCTGAGTAGCATCCCACATTCTTACTGTTAGCAGGAAGAGTTATATGCTAGTTGGTATTCAAATTTATACTAATTAGATGTCCAGCTTTTTAGCTGGATGCTCATACTTTTCAAGCACATTTGCTACTATTTTCATTGTCTGTGGCTTGAGAGGTATGCTTTACATTGATAAGGAAACTTGGAAAAAGGAAAGGACACCATTTGAAGTGTGATAGATCACTGTTAATATTCAGGATAGACTAAGTCTGATAATGACCACAGTAAAGGAGCACATGCACAAAGGCCAAGGAAATGCAATAGGAGGTTTATAATAAGAATGCCTGACTTACAGAATTTAACCCAGGAAATCAAATAATAATGTTGCTGCCCTCCATGAATAAATACTGGCAAAATGACATGGAACATGTGAAGAGATGGAAAGAATAAATGAAGGTAACTATAAGGTTAGGCAGCTAGGAAAGAGAAAAATAGAGCAGCATTTCCACTTTAATATGTCAAAGTCAATAGAAAGAAGCAAAAATTCTATAGAGAGTTTACAAGCTGGAGCTGTACAAAAGAAACCACAAAATCTATACTTGAAGCACAGAAAGAAGAATCCTTGTCATAAGTATGGGCATGGTAGAAGCCAAGCATTAGGATATCACATAGAAAGAATGGTGAAAGACAATTAGAAAAAAAATATGCCATAACAATGGCCGTCTCTATTAACAGACACATGAAGGTTGACTACTAGCGAAAGTATGTGCCTAATTTTGCAACTATTGCCTATCCTTTAACAGATCACGTAAGTGTGAAAGCTCTCATCAAAGTGAAATGGTCTCTTGAGGCAGATAATGTGTTAATGAGTTAAAAGGATCCTGTATTCTGAAGTTGCGTTAACATTTGATCTTAATAAATAATTTACTTTATATACCAATTAAGGTAAGGGAGAATGTTATCCCAAGATATTCAAGGTAAGGAGCACCCTATGTGCTATATAATTAGGAGACTGGGTAATGTAGAAAGGAGATATTCAGCTATTGAAAAAGAATGTCTAGCAATAAAGTAGGCTTTCTCTACCTTTCAATCCTATTCCTGAGGCAGACATTTAAAACACTGCCCTTTTGTAATGGTATAGTCGGTACACTGAGGGCAATACAAAGTTGTGTTGGTCAGCACTATACCTAGAACCCTTTCCATATATAGTGACCCACAGGCCTAGCTTAGCCAAGAGAAATGCTGATGGCTCATTCAGGGTCCAAAACCCATCATTACAATTCTAAGCCAGATCATTCAGGGTCCACACCCATCATGATTTTAAGCCCCTTGGGTTTTGTGGTGGTTGTGGAACATGTGTAATGTGCCTTTTAAAATGTATAAGGTGCTTTAACAGTACTGCAATATGGAGAGTGGGAGCATTCTCATAGCAGTTAGCTAAGGAACTAGGTTATAATTGCCAATTGATGTTGTATATAAGGAGACTGTCTGAAAGCAGCAAACTAGTAAGTTAGTTTCTCACTGCAGCATCACCTGAAGGAAGAGAAGAATCAGTGGAATGGGAGAACCCAGTACATGCTAACCTGTGAAATGTACCTTGCAGAAGCATTTTCTTTCAAAGTTACATGCCTTGAACTATAGTTTTTATGGTGCCAGATCTTGGATAAAAAGAAACAAATGTACAGTATATTTTGTTTTGTTAGGATTTGCAATGCCAAATGGACTATACATTCGGCTTTATTTTTAATGATTGTATTTTCTGCATTACTGTCTGCTTAGACTTTAATGCAAAATGCTCCTGTGAGCAGAAAAGTACCCAGAAACAGTAACTGGGAAAAAAAGGATGATTTTACCCCTTTGTTAAAGCCTGCTTCATATAGACAGAAGTGTACCTGCTACCAGCATCTGTCACCCACACACATACACACACACACACACACACACACACACACACACACACACACACACACACACACACACACACACACACACTTTGTAGTGAACCACACTGAGTTATTTGGGGAACAATTATTGTTATGAATTATTGTTATGAAGTATGCATGAATTAGGTCAGCAGAAAGAGTGATTCAGATGAATAATATTGCTTTTAAAGAAGAATATATTCTACATTGCTTCTCTTAGCATATCTGTTGTATGAAAAGTTCCTTTGGGTTACACATTTATCTTATCCAAAAAGAAGACAGTAGATTCTTACCACATCGTGTATCAGTGTTCGAGACATTCTCCAAATAAGATTGCCAGTAAGGAATTCAGATCCTTTATTTTTAATGATAATGGAACATTACAACAGTTGTCTCTTCCTGCATGGTTACAGTGAATTGCCATTATATTTACTGACCAGCGTCTCCTCCCATGGCAGACTAAAGTTGAAAGGTTAATCACAGTACTCTACCAAAAAAATTATTGTCAATTACAGACATAATATTTAGTTCCAAAAGATGACACACTGCGACTTCCCAATAAAAGTAATTCAGATATACAAGACACAACTTAAACTGCTATCAAGAAAGGTGCAGCCTATCATTAGAATTTTCTACCAATACAAAAATACCTTGCGATGTACTATATTCTTCTCCTCATTGCACCTTCACTTTTTTATTCTGTAAGCCACGAGAATAAAGAGTAATTTTTACATTGTACTATTTAAATTAAGTTGCTTAAAATGCAAAAACAGATCTTCACAAATTCTTCAGCATCAGATAAATGACTTGGTTGTTATTGTACTACCAGGAGAAGCAACATTTGTGACACTTCACCTGTCTCCCCACGCTAGTTGTAATGTATTGTAACTTCTCCGTTCATTTGTACTAATATATTTATTGAAACAAGCTAATTGTCATTGTTGAGCAAAAGATTCACATTATCTTAGTCTTGGCCAAGTCATCCACCCACACATGTACCAAGGACCATGACTGGAAAGGCAGGTCGCTTTGTATATCATTCTTAGTGCTTCCTTATTTACCTTTGTATATTTATCAGGTACGTCTGACTAGAGTTTATACATTATGTCTAGCAAAACACATCAGAGCTCAGCAAAGCCATTGGGCAACTGCGGTGGTGCAGTGGTTAGCGTTGCTGCCTTACAACAAAAGGTTCTCCAGTTCAATTCTTGGCTGGGGTGCCTTCTGTGTGAAGTCTGCATGTTCTCCCCTGTGGTTTCATTGGTTTTCTCCAGGTGCTCTGGTTTCCTCCCACATCCCAAAGACATGTGGACACTCTAAATTAGCCCTAGGTGTGAGTGAGTGTGTATGCCTTCTATGGAACACTGGGCACTGGGCTGGCATGTTGACACCATAAAACTCCACTGCCAATCATTCTGTAGACCGTTGTTCTGCTGTGGTGACCCCTGTCTTGAATAGCCAAAAGGAGAAGAAGAAAGAGAGAGCTCAGCAAAGCCATTAATGCAGAGGATTCAGGCTCTGAACTGCCAATGAGCCAAGTCCTGCAATCAAGGGTACAGTGTTTGATTCCTTCCACCTCCATTTGTTTACTGTGTGACTCTGGGCAAGTCACTTAACAGGAAAGTACTCTTAAAAATAGACAAATATGTCCAGTGGGCTTACTTTTTAACAAATACAAAAAATGTATCATGCAGCTAGAGGTATGCACTGTAGATAATAATCTTTTATCAGAGTAGAAAAATGTGCTGCATGCTAGCACACTATTAATTGATAGCAGTTGAGTGCCTGTCTGACATAATAACTACAGGAGAAGAATACACTGACGTAGGCATATGTGTGTCATAGATAAGATATAATATTTATGGGGACAAAGAAGAGTAAAGTCAAGAAGCAGAAACAGCAACTGATCGACATAAAATTGAAAAAGTGTCATTCACAAAAGGGCTACCTGACATCAGAAATGCCCAGTTTTATTGAAACTGATACTTTCATCTGTTCAGATTTGGGCATTCTTTTTATTAGCATTATTTTGTATATGAAGGTACACATAAAAATATAGGAACAATGGTTTATCTCATCCAGAATGGTTCAATGGAGAAGGAGTTTTGCTGTGCAGAAAGTAGTGAATGAAAGATGGAGAAACAGTGAAAACAATGAATATGGCTAGGAAAGTATCCAATTCACCAGAGACAGAGAAAATAATATGAACAGAAAGCTACGTAGCGGAAAAACTGAACCATATATTGCTGTGGGAACACTTCCTTACTACTTTATCTTATCATAGTAAAGGATAACTCACTGATGCATGACACGTAAAGATATTTACTCTTTTTTATTGAACGTCCTTCCAGTTTTTATCCAGCAGTTTAATTGAAAGGTATCTCTACATTTCTGGAGATAAGCTCCAGAGTAAAAGGAATGAAGCACTGAAATATTATATTTAGTAAGTATAATCTTATGTACATAAAGTAACAACTGCACTGAGGATAAAATCTGATATGAAAGGATATAGATTGTAATTATATCAGCAGTCTTTTTTAAATGGCTTCTGAATCTCTTGCACGTTGCACACATGCAGATAGCAAAGTCTTTTCTGAATACTTGACTTCTTCAGGGTGTCGACTACTATTCTGATGTGCACAGAACCAAGATCTCATATAGCGACCCGTTTCTGTATATTCTGCAGTGGTATGAAAGAGAAATGAGCACTATTCTTACAGTTTGGTAAGGTGACATGACTGGTTTACCAACATGCAAATAAACATCGAGTAAAGCAGTCCTTGACACTTCGCATGTGAAGGATTATTCTGTGTAATTTTAGCCACAACATTAAGTAACTTTCTGGGAGAAGACCATCTTCTGATCAAGACAGGACTATAAAGTATCTGAAGGGTTGAAGTGCTCTGATGCATTTTGCCCCATAACTGCTATATGCCCCGATGTATGAGGCTCAGTATCTGTTTACATTTTCCTGTTATACAGCACAAATTTGGTTTCAGCACATATATGAAAAGCTTATTCTGTTTTATTTAGTTTTTGAGTTGACTAATTCCTTGCTGAAGTCTGCCTTGCATTATATGCAAAACAAATTATTTACAATCAGAATTGATGTGACAGTGCCACAGTTCTTACGCATTTGATTTTTAAAAATAGTAATCAGGAACAGGACTAAAATAACTACTTGATTTACTTCTTTTTTAATTCATCAGAATTCTGAGCTGTGAAATAGCTATTTAACTGCCACCTTACTTCTCTGTTCTCAAAATAACTTGCTAACCAAATAAAGGGTGAGTAGTGCTACCTAGAGTCACATCAGAAAGAATGCCAGCAAGATTTAGGGATTGTTACTGACAAAACATCAAGTAGGTCCCTATAGAAGGTAACTGTCAGTTACTTTGAGTAATCTTAGATAAGATGGGGTGATTTATCTTAACAAATAATGTGTCCTTCAGTGACCACTCTGAAGACTGTGCTATCTATCCTAAAGGTCTCTTTACCATTCAGCATCATTAGTTTTCATATCTTGTTTCATAAAGACCTTCAAAGGGACTCAAGAAAGTATTGTTCTGTAATTACACATTGTTACCGTAAGACCCCTGCTGTACACAAGCACAACTAGTGCCTCTTTTTGCAAACAAACAGCCTTCAAAAGGAGCACATGTTAGTCAAATACGCCATGAGTTTTACAATTACCCCAGTGGTTATCTGGATAAATCCAGGAAGATGATACGTATGACAGAGACCCATCTTGCTACATCTTCCTGAGATATCGCCTCATCTCCTCCATTTGTGTCTGTTCTTTATACAATTTAATGTAGTTCATCCAAACCTACCAATAGACATCTTCCTGAGATGTTGCATCATCTTCTCCATTTGTGTGTCATTGTGATGCATAGTGCATGTCATGGCTCAGAGAAGCATGAAAGGAGTCTATTGCCAGGCATATAGTTAAGCTTACACAAATAGTTTTAAAATTTACTGTGATATCATAATGAGCTTTTCAGAAAACTTTTCTTCCAAAGCCCAGTCCAGCCACCAGAAATCTGGTTAGCAGCCAAACCAAAAATACCATTTATACCTGTGTGATAGTTATGCCATGGATTGCTCTCGCCAGTGACTGGAACAAATAATCCATTAGCTATGAATCATGTATGCAAATGAAGCTGGCCAAACCAACTGTGATTCACATATGCTTTCCATGACTGTCATATGAGGCAACAGGTGATATGATAAGCTTGGACAATCAGCATCAAAAGCAAAAGATTAAGACATGATCAAAACTGTAACCTGATGAACAGCACAGCATAACATGTCTGCTCAACAACATCAGGATACTAGCACATCCAGCTGTCCTTGAAATGAAATAATCAATGCATGTAGCATACCAAAGTTCTACCCATACTGCTGTGTACACAAGCTATGGCTCTCGCGCACGCACGTGCGCACACACACACATACACACACACACACACACACACACACACACACACACACACACACACACACACACACACACACACACACACTACTTAGGAAGGAAGTATATGTCATCCCCACATCAAACAACCATGCTGTGATTCTACATAGATAAATGAAATAATTCTACAACTGAGAATGAGAACTGCTCCCTGTGCACCTGCAACCATTCCAATGTCCAATCACTTCCTCTACCAAATTACCGTAAACACTGTTCAGATCTGACTGTGTGTGTACTCTCTTTATTTCAAATTTTATAGGACAAATACTAATAGCCTTTTACTAAAGAAAACAAATCAAAATAGTCTTACACTGTAAACAGACTTAGTATGAACAACAGTACACTTCTCTTCTCTTGAAACTCACATTCATTGAAAATGCTTCTGGCCAGTGGTAGATTATATGTACATTCAAACCCACAGACACCCCCCAATCCAGCAATTATAGCTACACTGTTGACTACATCCTTATCATATGTCAGTGTCAAAAATTAATAACAACAATAATGACCAAAGTCAGATATTTCACATTTGTTTCACACAAATGCACAACAGCCAAGGAATTCCAGCTTAATTTTCCTCTCTCACACACACACTCTCCCGCATAACCAGATTACTGACTGTTTAAAAATGACCAGATGATAGCATAGGGTGCTTTCATCCTCAGAGTCCCCCCCCGCCATACCCACCAGCAGTCATAACCATTTTGTTGACTGTGTAAATCAATTATTATTAAGAAGAAATTAATTACATGTACTTTATTGCCAGTTTTGGATGAACTACATGAAATTTTATAAAGATCACTAGCATCATACCATAAGATCCAGCTATGTGTAGCGCATATTAAATAAAAAGAGTATTTATAAGAGCATAAGAAATATCAGCCACCTGATAACATATGCTAAGTCAATAAACACATTTTCTGAAGAAGTAAAAGTCGTCTGAATAATTGCACATTAAAGAGAGCTATTACTAATGTAGAGGTCGCTGCTGGCAAACAACATTGCATTTAAGTGCTTCATCTACAAATGCAGTGCTTTCTGCCCTTGAAGAATAAACTGCCTGCGTTGCATTACTAAATAGTGAGCTGGTGATATTATCATAACATTTCCTAAACTAGATCAGCTTTACAGTAGGAAAGGAATGGCAAACAATAACAGTAGGTTCATAGTTACTAGGCATGCAGTACTGGAGATCATTAAGGAAACTAGCACAAATTCCTCATTGCTCCAAATCATTGTCTGACTTGCTCATTGTCACATGGGAAAGCGATGAAGGTGCAAACATTCAAACTTTGCATCTTTACCACCAGAACCATCTCATTAACAAGTTGGAGCTTTACTCCTCTGTGATAACTAAAGACTAACAGTTTTTAACTAAATGCAGAAATCCTTCACAGTCCAATCTTATAGAGAAGACTGTAGCACAGTAATACATAACAGTGACTACATAAGGGAACACTGAAGATTAGATGGTTCTGATCAGCACTCTAAATAATGCAGACTAAATGACCTGACAAATGTAAAGCACTTTGCAGTTGCTTGAGGCTCTAAAGAAGGTACCGCAAAAATATATTTCTAAAATGCAACATGCTAAGACTATATTATACAATCCAGGTCTGTTGATGAATTTATCCATTCTTTAAAACAATAAATAAAGCAAACCAATTACATACAATACAAATGCTTTTATTCAACAACCCACAAGTCATACACAGATAAGAAATATTACTGCATATGGCATACTATTTATTTTTATGGGTTGGGTGATATGCTTGCAAGACACATAAATGTTGTTTTTGATCTCCCTATGTCTTCTCTGTCAGACTAAGTCAACAGAACAACAGGTACATGAAATTGAGTCTGGCAGTTAGATTAAGGGTTTTACTCCCTGTACCTAAGGAACAAGGTTTGACTATGGCAAACTACATAAGTAAGTGGGACATTTACACACACACACACACACACACACACACACACACACACACACACACACACACACACTCTCTAATTGTAACTCATAACGCCTGCTCTGCTTTGAAATCTCTCCACATGCACTCTTGCTCCTGTTTCAGGACATGGATGTGGGCAAAGCAGGAAACTTTTCATTTTTTGACACTTAAACCAAAAGTAACTCCTGGTTCCACAACTATGTCCTGGTTCAACAGCAAACTTTCTAATAGGCAGCAATCTGTCAAATGGCTTTCTGCCCTATCTCCATTTCTCCCCATAAAAATGGGTGTCCCACAAGGCTCAATTTTAGGCCCCCTTCTCTTTAACATTTTTACCAATCAACTCCATAGATCTTTCCCACAGTCAACCCTCATACAGTATGTGGATGACTCCATCATCATTACTATAGCTGACAACCCCTCTGAAGTGATAATCCTAACACAAATTTCTTTTAACCTCACTAAAACTTGGCTCTCTAAAACCAACTCATACTGAATCCTAAAAAGACAAAACTTACCCTATTCCTACCCAAATATTTTAACCATCTTAAGTCCTCTTTCATCATCTCTTTTCTTAAGAACACCATTGTCTCTACTGCACCTCGCACAAAGCTCCTCGGAGTAATAATTGACAAACAACTTAAATTCTACCTCCATATTCACCACTGTATTAACAAAACCCATAAAAAACTGAGGCCTACTCTATAGAAATCAAAGGTTACTCACTCCAAACACCAGAATCTCTCTTACCCAGGCTTATATATTGCAGATTTTTGCCTCATATTTGTTCTTTTCTGTTCCTCATAAAATCTGTGGTTTCTGTATTTTTGTTTCTTTACACAGTCAGTAGTGCAGTGGTTACATTGTTGCCTGACAGCTACAGGTTCTCTGGTTTGATTCTTGGCTGGGGTGCCTTCTGTGTGGAGTCTGCATATTCTCCCTGTGTCTGTGTGGGTTTTCTCTGATGTCCTCCCACCTTACAAAGACATGTCTGGAGTGTTTCTCCCTGGACCTCTGCTAAAAATCGTACTTTGTTCCAAGTCAGACTTTCCTGGTTAACAAATGTTGAATAAATAAAAATGACAAGCATTTGAATTTCAGACTTCATATTCTTCAGAAAGTACATGGTAACACAAAACATTTTATTCTAGCATTTTTTTTTAAGTTCAGTTGATAAGATGAATATTTGAAATTTTTCCCTATTTTTGGGACTGTATTCCCCCATTATTGGCTTCTTCCAGGTTTTTTCTGCTAATGTTGAGAGCTATGGTAAGAACTGAATTCACTGAATATGTATGGGGGCTGTATTCCCCCATTATTGGCTTTGTTCAGGTGTTTTGTGCTAAGAGGTTGACAGCTATGGTGAGAACTGAATTTACTAAATGGTAGCCATTTAAGTTTCAGTCTTCCTCTCTTTCACAAAACAGCTGATATGGCATAGTGGTATGTTGCTCTGACTGTTTTGCACAGGATCCTGGGTTCAAGACTTAGCAGTGAAATGTATGGTGGTAACACAGCATTTTATTCTAGCAACTTTCCAACATTATACAAGCAGTGTTTAAACTGTGTCCCTGGTTTTTGGGCTTTTGTCCCCCCCCCCAATAAATTTTGGCCTTCTCCAGATTGCTTGTGCTGCAAAGTTCAAAGATACAGCTAAGTGCTGAGTAGATTTTACAAGGAGCTAAGAGCTGCAGGGGAGCAAATGTTTAGTACTGCTTATGCTGAGACTGTTTGAATGTTTAATAGCACAACAGGTAGTGTACTTGCTTTTGACACAGAAAGCTGTGGGTTCTACTCCCACAGTAGGTAGATGCATTGCTGATACTGTACTGTGTTGCAAAGGGGGTGGATGCTAGAGTCCTTTTTGGCAAAGATACCTAGTAACTATGAACCTGTTATCAGTTTGCCATCAATTTCCTATTGCAATATTACTAGCTTATCATTTTTTTAGTGTAACATAGGCAATTTATTCCTCAAGGACAACAGGAACTTTATTTGTAGATGAAACAATGAAATATAAAGTTATTTGCTAGCAGCAACCTTTTCATTAGTTACAGATCTCTTTAATGTGGAATTATTTAGATGGCTTTTACATCTTCAGAGATTGCAGAAGTTTGAGTAGACTTTTATGATGGAAATGTCCTGAATTGGGCAATTTTGTCATTATTGGTGCATGCTGTAAAAGGGATAAGGTGCATGGCACTCCTCCATCCCTCGAGAACTCCAAAATAAATCTCCAAGACACCAAAATATAAAAAGAACAAGTTTTATTAGATTTAAGCTTCTCCCAAGCTTTTCATCAGTTACAATACACCAACTTCCTCAGAAAACTCCAAAAAGGAATGGAAACGGAAACAACATCACTCAATCACTACCCCTTATATACCTGCACATCTTATCTATAGAAAAATGTACAATATAGCATTGAATACATTAAAAACTTTTCAAAAACATTATATTGATCAGAAAAAGAACCTGAAACTAATTAAAAACATGTAAAATTAGTAGATGCTACATATTTGATAAGCAAACATTTTGTTAAATTTAATGAAATGTAGATAATAGAATTTTGATGTCACGTTATACAATAAATAAAATAAATAAATAAAAATACCATCGATAAACTCTGGGTGTTTTGCTCATCTGATGCTACCACCGACTATAAACAAATGATACCAAAAACTACTTTGCAATTAAATAACATTGAACTCTTATATATATATATATATATATATATATATATATATATATATATATATATATTTATAATTAAAACTGTCCTATTATCTATATTTTACATGTGTATGTATGCCATAATGAAAATCAATAGGCACAATGGATACTATCTAGTTAAACTCTTAAGTTTCAATATACTTGATATAGATAATCTGTCACTGATGCCCGGATGATGGCAGGCATCCAGTCTGAGTTGCCAAATCAATTCTCTCCCTTCGAGGATTAATGAATCAGCTCCTCCCCTGCCATCTGATCGAACTTGGTGCATGCATTTTGTTTCATTGTTTACTGGAAAAATGCTCAAAACAATAAATTTAAAACGCCCTCTAAAACTGTACTGTATTGTACAAGGAATATCATTTAATACAATCAGGAAGCTGTATCAAAGAGCATGTGTATGTTTCATGTGCAAGGGGCCTGTGATTTGAAAACAGCCCAGAGTTAATCTTTATCTGCCACTGGCAAAATGTATTTTCTTTGAATGTGGGTTTCAATGCTGTTTCAATGAATGTGAGTTTCAAAGGCAGAGAAGTTTTAATACAAAGCCTATTTTCATTGTGAGACTGCATTGCTTTGTTTAGTAGATGTCTATCAGTGTTTGTGCTATAAAATGCAAAATAAAACTTTCAAATGAAATCCAAATAACCGCAGAAGTAAAGCAGTATGCAGATTACCGTGTTTATGGCAAATTGGTTGAAATAACCAAGGAATGGGGCATTGGAATGGCTGCAGGGGGGAGGCTCCATTCAACCATGATTCTGTGAGGGGGGATGGGCAGCAAACTTAGACAGCCTCAGCTGAACTATACCTCTCAACTGTCCAGATTTTTGCAGAATAAATAGATTTTTGCTTCTTATTTTTAGCTTGTACCTCATAAAATTTGTGGTTTTCTGGCAAATCATTTAGGAATGAAATGAAGTCACTAAATAATGACAGATATTGAATTTCAGACATCATAACCTTCAGAAAAATGCATGCTAAAGCAAGACCTGTTGTTCTATCAACTGTCTAAGTTTATACAAGAGCAAATTTTAGTACTGTTTATATGTTCTCCCAATATATTTGGCCTTGTCCAGATTTCCTGTATTAAGAGGTTGAGAGGTACGTGCAAATAAATTGCTTTATAGAATTAGGAATAGCCAAACCTCTCAACTGTCCCCAATTTTTGGCTCAAAATGTTGCTCTCCCCCTAATAATCCCTTGCAAAATGGCAATTTTGGAAGAAAATATGGAGGGTTTACAATTATAAATTACTGTAATGATCAGAGTTCTAGATTGCTTTTATTTCAGAAATGCATGTAGATTCTCTTATTTTGTTGGCTGCTAAAGTTAACAGTACTAATATTAAAAAGGTGTTCCTTCTTTGATAGGTTCCCAGCTGTATTGTGTGGCAATTTTATATTTTTGCATCACATTTTGGGTCTGTTTTTCATAAAATTGTGTTTTTCTGGCAAATTAGTGGCAAATCATTAAAGATTGAAGTTAGAAAATAATGGCAGGCATTTGAGTTTCAGATTTCATACTCTTCAAAAAATTCATACTAATGCAAGACCTATTACTATTCTATTATCTTTTTTAAGTTTATAAGAGCAATATTTAAAAAGTGTCCTTATTTTTGGGCCTTTGTCCCACTTCTATGTATGGCTTTGTCCAGATTTCTTGCTCTGAGGTTGAGAGGTATGAGTAAAGGAGCCATCACCATCAGCCAGAGACATATCAAATTGTGACATACTTGTTGCACCCCACTCTCCCAAGTAGTGACTCAGAATGTGTCTACGCAAGACAAGGAGCAGTTATGCAGTGTAAGTGTGCAAAGTAGTCCCCCATCCAAGGTAGACACAAGTACAACAGTCGCTTTTCATCTGTCCTTGATTTTGCAGAATGTTCTGGTTTTCTGTCATATTTTATATGTTTGATTTATGCTTCTTATTATTCAGAAAATGCATGCTGTCGCAGTGCCCTGTTGCTCTGTGTTTAAGTAGCAATGCGTTAATGACCATCAGGTAAGTTTGTCGGAAATTGTAAGATGCAAGTAAGCTGTGATGCCTGTGCCCTGGCCCAGCAATCAAGGAGCCTCAATCCTCACCCCTAACACCAGTGAGGGGTGTCTCATGTAGGAGGAAAGGATAACAAATACACAGAGTAAAGTGCAATTTCCCTGAAGAGCACACAGAGATCACAGTTAGTCCAGGGCTGGTCGCTCCCTTGCTCTCCAGGTCCCCAATAAGACTCCCCACTGGCACAGCTATAAGGTTCAGATCTCAGTCTAGTTGGCAATCTAAAACCTCCAGCACCCTCTCTGTCCAACCAGTGCTTCGTGTCCCTGCCCTAGTAGCTGACACACACACACACACACACACACACACACACACACACACACACACACACACACACACACACACACACACACACACATGCCTACACATACACACACACTTTGATAAGAGGTTATACAACCACACAGGCACTCCTGAGGAAGGCTGGCACAGGGTCTCCAGCTGTACCCCTTTTTCCCAGACTATACGGTAGTATCAGCTGCCACCACCCAGTAATATTTATCAGCTACTCAAAGGCCCTTAAAAGGGTGTCCAATTATTACTGTGCAATATTATTATCCAATTGGTAGTATAACTAAACAGTCAAGGCTTATTAGAGTGACGTGGTACAGGATCACTATATACATGCAATGTACTCCTAGAGCTTAACTTAACTCTACACAAAACAGCCACCATTGAAAGGTTTTAAAATATTTAATAGTAAATAATAAAAACACAAGACAATACTTTTTACTATACAGAGCTAGTCAAGAGTTCAGAGATCACAGAGAAATACTTAAAATAATTCAGTAGTACAGTTCTGACTTCACAGAAAAACACAGTCTAATCTTTCTAGTTTGTAGCTATTTCTAAGAGAAAACACAAATCTAAGATTAATTTACATATAGAGCAAAGGCAGAGTAATGATGAGTTGGATGGTCAAGACAAAAATGCTTAATGCACTGATTCTCTCTGTTTTTAAAATCACATTCCTGGTTCACATTACATCATTCTTCACACTTCCCTGGATTTCCCAGGCTAACAGGCTACATTCTTTAGTAAGCTCACAACAGGTCAAGAAGTAAATCCATTAAGGACATTTATGCATGCAAATTCTGGCCATTACTCTGGCCTTAAAACAATAGCAAGAATTCCTTCATCTAGACATGCTGGAGACAACTTTAAAGATCAAAGGCAGTCATAAAATGCTTGGCTTAGCTTCCTTACAGCAGTTCCACATGTAACACTATTTTTGCCATTTAAGACAACAAGCCTGTGGTTTACATTAATATTTACAGATGACAGAATTATCTATAAAATTCTATCTGGCTAGGCTGGCAGCCTTCACATAAGCTTTAATAAGCATACTGTTAAAAAATTACCAACATTGAAAGCCTTTTTGTTGTTGCCATGCAGAGAATATTTACATAACTAGACAATGTATAAGCCTTAGGTATTGAAATTCATATGACAATTTTTGTAATAAAGGAAAGGATTACAGTATTTTCAGAAGTTCATTACATTTGTTGTAGACTTGCTGTCATTTACCTGTAAACTAAACAGAATGCCAATCTATCATGTGTGGTCCATAACCTGTGCAGTAATCCTTTAAGCAATTTATCTTGAGCTTGTTTCTTGTTTGCTGTACATTTTTTACTTTGATCAAGTCTTCCCCATTAAACAAGTAGATAGTTGTTGTCCGGCAGCAGGTCTTTTTTGGATAAGAAACATTTTTACAAGTGGGGGTATCAGCTACTTTCAGCATGGTACTTGGTACTTTTATAAAGCTGAATATAAATTATAATTAGAACTGCAGTGCAAGGAGAAGTGGTTTGACTTGAGTGCTCTGTGTTTTTTTTATACTTAATTTTGACTAGCATTCCAGTAATGTATTTAAAAAGTAATTGATTTTTTTCATGCCTCACAACCTTTTTGTTTCCATCTAGATATTAAGAAAGCTGTCATGTAGCCAATGCATTGAAATATTTTTTCTTCTACACTTCATTTTGTCTTGATTGAACTCTCATAACAATGGTTTGGCACCCAGGGCAGCATATTTAATTAAAGTTCCATTTGTTGTGGTTTTGAGCACAGCTCCACCCTTTTCTAGTTGGCCACACCCCATCCCATTGGCCCCACCCATTCAGCTGTCTCTTGCAGCCCCCCTTTAATTTGAAGTCACCAGTCGCCACTGCATCACTGCCCTGCTCTCCAAACACTCAGCTAACTAGAGTTCCCTAACTAACTTCTATTTACTCAACTTTTCTTCATCCACACTATCCTAAACAAGCCATCCTCCTGCCCTAGATTATCCTTTCTTGTCTCCCTCTACAACCCACCACATTCTCTCAGAAGCTCAGACCAATGTATTCTACAGATTCACAAACCTAAAAACTCACCAGGGCAAAACCTCTTTAGCTATCATCCTGCACTAGCATGGAAATATGTACCTTACCCGACACCTGCAGCAACTGGAGAGACCCCAAAAGTACCTCACCAAGTGGATCATGGGCTACAAACAGATGTCCTATGCAGCTCGACTAAAGAAACTCCAGCTCTACTCAGTTGCTTACCGCCTACTCAGAGGCGATCTATGGCTGACGTACAAAGCCATGTCAAACCCAGAATTAATGGACATGCTCCACCTCATAAAATCCAAGTCCCATAGAGCTACACGCTCCAGGGACCTAAACCTCAGCACAAAAATAAATAGGACATGCTGGAGGGACAGATTCATTTCCCAGAGGCTCCCCTCACTCTGGAATAGAATCCCAATTCATGTTAGACATAGCCCCTCGCTGACCCTCTTCAAGCGAAATTTGGATGCATTAATGGGAAATCGCAAATTCACCCCAGGGATCTCTCCTGTGTCCCTGCTAGACAGAGGCACAGTAAACTAATCTTTAAAAGGGTACCTTCTGTGACCTACTTTACAGAGGCACAGTAGGTTAATCTAATAGGGAGGTGGAAGCCAAATACACTCTGGCTAGGCTTATAAATGCCCTAGGGCAGATAGCCTAGTATCTACCCATGAACCTATGAAAAAGCTTCCCATGCCCCTCAGAAATATCACCATGCACATGAATTCAAGACAGCTCTTAGAAATTACCTCCAAAGAATCTGGAATGTCACTGCAATCACCCCACTTAAAATCATCCCCACCCCCTCTCCTCTTTTATTCTCTCTCACTCCCTCACCTTCCTTACTACCTCCTCTTTTCCCAGAATTATGCTAGCTAGTCTGCTACTTTTCTTTTACAATTTTCTACCACTTATATTCTCCTTACCCCTTTTGCCCCATAACACTATACTAATCTCCTTTGTCTACTTGATTCTCCCCCTCATCTGTATCATCCCAAACTTGCCTCCATGACACTAATACTACTCCATTAACTACATTTCTTCTGTATCCTGCCACTTTGCTCAAACTAATGACCTCAGTACTTACACCCTGATATATTATCCCTTTTATCCTAAGTTCTTATACTTGTCATTTAGCTAGATTCTTTGTATTAAACAAATTGTAATTACTTTTTTTATTCTATACGTTTAATTTTTATTCCACTGCACAACTGATTAATTATTCAGTTACAAAACATGTACTGGGAAATCTTTACTTGCAAATGTTTGAACTGTTATATTTGTTACTGTGGAGCTTTTCTCCCTGGGTCTCCATTGAAAAAGGGTATTAGCTCAGACGGACTATTTCGGTCAACAAATGTCAAATAAGTAAATAAATAATAAAAGTCACAGGAAAACTTTTTGTTTTGTTTTGTTTTGATTTGTTTTTTAATTGTTAAAGAGATAGTACTCAGTCACTCACCAAAGTAAGAAAACGTTTTTTAATGCAATGTTGTGGCCAGGCTCCACTGCCAGCATGGAGCATTATAAAGTTGCTTAGGTTGCCTAGTGCTGGATCTCGCCCTCAGACCAAACTTGAAACTAAACAACCTTCTAAGGCTCCAAAGGTTAAAACATAAACCAAATAAAATAATGAAAACCACTGTTAAAGTGCAAAGAAATAGACTAAAAATTGTTTTAGTGTAGTTTCTTTTAATATCCGCTTTCGTAAAACTTCATCAGAACATGTACAATTTTAAAACAGCCTTCCTTTATACACCAGTAAACTAAAAGACAACCAATAACATTATTCCAACAATCAAACAATTAATTAAACAATTACTATCTATTAACCGTTTTGTGTCCTTTTAGTTTCCTATCTCTTAAAAAACACTTAATACTAATATGTTGATTTAAACCAGGTAGAGAATTTGCATTTAACTTTATTTGCCAATTTACTTCTCTCTTCTCTACCAGATTTTTAAAATCACCTCCTCTTTTGTCCAAATAAACCTGTTCTAATACAGCAAAATTAAACCTTTTATATTTATTACATATAATAGTAGGTTTAAATAAAGCATTATTGTTATCATGAATCTTAATGGCATATAGGTGTTCTTTTATTCTATCCTTAAGACACCCAGTACTCATGCCAATATAAAAATGTCCACATCCAGAACAATGGAGCCACAATGAAATCTTCCCAGAATCTTAATTGTATATGTTAAATATGGCAAAGTTATGTACGGGCCTTCATAAATGTATCTACAAACTGAACACCCATTGCATTTTTAAATCCCTCTTTCTCTTTTAGTATTGGGTGGAAAAACTTTTGTTTCATCTTTTTCTAACAACTGCTTAAAACTAACATCCTTTTTGTATATAAACTGAGGTTGTTCACCAAACACAACAAATAAATATTTGTTCCCACTAATAATTTTCCAGTTATCTTGAATTATATTTTTAACACCCACAGTGTCTACTAACATATCAAGTACACACAGAGGGAAACATTCTGTACTGGATCTATTAACATTTGTCCTAGATCTATTACTATAGGTTTTCTTAGTATTAGAACCATCTAAAAGAATTGGTTTGAATATAGTGTATCTTTTATTTCGCACTTCCAATGCTGTCTTTTCCAAAAAATCTAAACTGTAACCTCTGTCAACAAAAAGAGAACTAATGAAGTGAACCTCTTTTTCAAAAACTTCATCACTACTTATCATACAGAACATCCAATGAATTGTCCTCTACGGATATTTCTTTTTATCTGGTAGGGGTGGTTACTACAAAAATGGAAGTAACTATTTGAAAATGTACTTTTCCTATGTATCCAACTTTTGAAATTATTATAAAGGCTGTTTCATTTTAACTTAACATCTAGAAATGAAATCTCATGACCAAATTCGCCTATGGTATATCTAAAGAATGAAGAACTTTCATTTAAGTTCTCAACAAAAGAGATTCCATCTACACTACCTTCCAAAAATAAAAATCATATCATCCACAAACCTCTTATAAAATACAATATTCTTGTGGAATGATGTAGTAGGAAGTATCTCTCTCTCCCACTACCCTAAAACCAGATTAGCATAAGTGGGGGCAACAGTTGCCCCCATTGTAATGCCCCTTTTTTGTTGGTAATATTTATTATTGAAAAGAAAATATTGTTTGCAAGTAAAGTTTCAAATAATATAGTAAACAGTTGTATGAAATAGCATTATAATTGGTGTAGTTAGTCAAATAATTTCTTAGATAATCCACCGCTTCATCTTCAGGAATAGACATAAATAAACAAACCACATCTACTGTAATAATAAAATTAATTTCAACCTTGCATGAATATTCCTGATTAAACACCCTAATAATCCACCCTAACAACCCACATAACACAAGCACTCAGGTCACTCCAAGGCAAGTACAAATATGACTCAGTCATTGTCCATGCTGGTGTGAATGACCTGAGACGTACCTCCCTGGACTACATGAAAAGAGACATAGAGGAGCTCTCTGAGCATGTGGCCCAACCCGGTATGACCCTGACCTTGAGTAGCATCTTACCCTCACCAAGAATGATGCCACAATATGAAGACAAGATGATCAATTTCAACAATTGGCTTAAGTATTGGTGTCATTCAAAGGGGATCCAATGTCTGTCAGCCTGGGATGACATGCTCAACAAGCCACGATGCTTCGCTAGGGACGGCTTGCACCTGTCACCCCTGGGCTTTCGGATATTGGCAAAGGCTCTTGCTGCCCCCATAGTGCCTTTTTTTAGGCAAGGCTCAAAAGACAAACCCACCTCCATAGGTATCACAAGGGATAAGAAACTAAGAGTAATGCTACTCAACGCCAGAAGTCTAAACCTCAAGATGCACGCACTTGAAACTCTCCTTAGCATGGAGAACATTGATATCTGTACAGTAACAGAAACCTGGTTCAAGGCTCCCGAGAGCACCCCAGCACTACCAAGTTATACCTCATACCATGCTTTTTGGCCCCAAAACTTGGACCGAACCACAAAAGGAGGGGGAGTATCAATATTCGTCAAAGATACCCACACCTCCAGGTTGGTGGCACAGCACGAAGTATCAGAGACTATCCATGTGCAACTAACAGTGGGTAAAACTGCCTTCCAGTTTACAGCCTGCTACAGACCACCCTTCCAAACCCAGGAACTCCACTCGGCCTTCCTGAGAACACTGGAAAATATGAAGGTCTCTCCAAACACCATTATATTGGGTGACTTCAACTACCCAAACATAGACTGGGAGCATTACTCTAGCTCCAACACCCTAGCCCAAAGGTTCCTAGAATTTATAAACTCAAATGCTATGGAACAACTTGTTACCACTCCCACAAGAGGGGAAAACATACTGGACCTGATCATCACCAACATGGGGACTCTATGCTCCAGACCAGAAGTGTATCCCTCACTGGTAAGATCAGACCATAAACTAATCTCACTGGATATTCACATCCCGACCCCACCTCCTGCCCAGAAAACCACAGTGAAAAACTTCTCTAAAGCAAATTTCACACTCCTCAAAACCGAGGTGGAATCCTTCAAAGCCCCCGGGCCTGTGGAAAATACGGCCTAGACCGCAGAATCCTTTATAAATGCATTCTATGAACACCTTCAGGAATGCATGGATCATGCAATCCCAAATAAAACCAAGACCCAATCCTCCAAAGGCAGACGTCCTGTCTGGTGGACCCCAGCCATAAACAAACTATACAATAGAAGGAGGAAGCTACTAAATGATAGAGCAAAATCCCAAAAAGGGAAGGCATCTCTGATCAGTATTAGCAAAAAACTATGGGCACTCATAAAATCGTCTAAGGCCAGCTTTGAGAGAAAAATTGCACAGGACACTAAGGATAATCACAAGGCTTTCTTTAGTTATGTTAGGAACCTGCGTGGGAATTCCCAGATATACTCAGAATTAGTCCAAAATGACAAAAAATACACCGAACCCACAGACATTGCCAACATCCTAGCTGACAGGTTCAGCACAAACCCCCCCCTCCCCACCAAAAGGGCAAATATCTATCCCAGCAGAGTGCTGCCCCCCTGACATCTCAGATGCTCAGGTAAGAGCCGCCCTCTCCAAAGCAAAAAACACAGCATCAATGGGGCCAGACAGTGTCCCGGGCTGCATCCTACATGAACTCCAAGAAGAGCTAAACCCAAACATAAAACTACTGTTCAATCTCAGCCTTACTACAGGATATGTACCCAAAGAGTGGCGTACAGTGACAGTGGTCCCTCTCCACAAAGGTGGTGCCTCAACAGATCCTGGAAACTATCACCCCATAAGCCTGACTAGCTTGGTCTGCAAAGCTATGGAAAGGATCATCATGGACCTCATAAATAAAGATATTGGGGACCTACAGACACTGGGTCCTACCCAGTTCGGCTTTGTTAAGGGCAGATCCTGCCTCTTAAACCTGGTTGATTTCTTTGAAACAGTCACCAAGGCCATTGATGAGGGGAAGGTGGTCCACACAGCCTACCTGGACCTCGCAAAAGCCTTCGATACAATACCCCACTGGCATTATAGATAAGCTCACCAGCTTAAATATAAACCCTATGTCACTAGATGGGTTGCAAACTGGCTCAAGGACAGAACCCACATGGTTAGAATTGCTGGAGCCATGTCAGACTCCAAACCAGTTACAAGTGGCATCCCACAAGGCTCAGTCCTGGGACCTCTCTTGTTCGATATATATTTCTCGGAGGTACAGGCCAACACGGAAGGACTGTGGCTGACCAAGTTCGCAGATGACTGCAAACTGGGTGCCATAATAGACTCTCCAGCCGACACAAGCATCCTCCAAAAGGGCCTCATAGAAACAGACAACTGGTGCCAGAGCCATGGCCTCAAGCTAAACACCAAAAGTGTATAGTCATCCCCTTTGGCAAAAACAAAGTGCCCACAAATTACCACATAGGTGGTAATCCATTAAGTACAGAAGAAGTAATTAGGGACCTGGGTACCCAAGTTGATAGCAGTTTCTCATTTGACAACCACGTGGCCAAAGTGGTTAGAAAAACATTTTATATAGCCCACCTAATCATGAAGGGATTCACATCTAGATCAGGGGAGGTCATCGTGCCTCTTTACTCATCCTTCATCAGGCCCATAATTGAGTACAATGCCCCTTTTGGGATGTACCTTACCAGACACCTGCAACAACTGGAAAGACCCCAAAAGTACCTCACCAAGAGGATCAAAGGGCTCAAACAGATGCCATATGCTGCCCGGTTAAAGAAACTCCAGCTCTACTCAGTGGCATACTGCCTGTTCAGGGGCGATCTGTGCCTGATGTATAAAGCCATGTCGAACCCGGAATTAATGGACATGCTGCACCTCAGAAAATCCAAATCCCATCAAGCTACGTGCTCGAGAGACTTGAACCTCAGCACTGAAATAAATAGGACATGCTGGAGGGACAGATTCATAACCCAGAGGCTCCCTTCACTCTGGAATAAAATCCCAGTCCAGGCTAGGCAGAGTCCCTCATTGACTCTCTTCAAGAGGAATCATGATGAGTGGATGGGAGATCGTAGGTTTAACCCAGGTATCACTTCTGTGCCACTGTTAGACAGAGGCACAGTATACTAACCTTGAAAAAGGGCATAGCAAAATTAATTTAAAATGGGTGGCGAAAGCCAAACACATTCTGGCTAGGCTTATAAATGCCCTAGGGCAGATAGCCTAGTATGAACCTATGAACCTAATAATGTTAAGCAAATCCCATGAATCATGTATATAGGACAGTAACTGCTGTACAAGGGGGTTAAAGATAGAGCCAGGAATATTGAACTTCCTTCCATAATACCTCCACTAGCAGAAACTGTTGGTCTAATTGGGGGGTAGGCTGGATTTTTATGTATTTTAGGAATTCCAAATAACCTACTGATGAGTGGATTATCAACTTTTAAGAAACTGTAAAGCTGTACATCAATTTTTCCATTCATTAATAAATTGTATAGTTCGTAATTTAGGAACCTGTACTTTCTAAGAATATTTATTAAAGAAATCTTTTGATATTCATCTTTATTGCTTAACAAATCTTCCATGGCTTTTTCATAATCCACCACATCCATTATTACTAACTCCTCATCAGCATTCATAAATCTTAAGTTGTTCAGTTCTCTCAATTCTTTCAAGGTTTTATGTTCTGCTGAACTCAAATTATAATAATGTTTAACTGTTTTTTTATATTTAAAAGACATCTCATTTCCCTCTCACAAGCAATTTCAAAACTTTGCATAGTAAAATGCAAAGCAGGATTGTAAACAGAAGGGTTAGACAAACTATTATCTAATTAAAATCAGTTAAAATGTAATGCAAATTAAGCTTTCTCATGAAAAACTTTAACTCGACAATAGTTTGAGTAAGATTAGTTCTATGCCTACGTGTAAAATTTAAACCAAGTCTTAAAATATTCAAGTGATAATTGTTCAAAGTAAATGAGGTTAAATTGAAAACCTTAGTCGCTGGTAAACTTACACTATAAACTGCTAATTCTTTTTGTTATGATCCCATGTTTGATACTGATACAATGTTTTTTTTGTCCAATAATCTCCTGGATTCTGCATGCCTTGCATGGCATGCAGGATTAGTGCAGGAGCTCTAGCAGGCAATATATCGGCTGTGCGATCCAGGAACGAGCATGCACGAGCACTCCTGCACTAGTCCTGCACGGACTAAGCCCCTGTATGCAAATCACCCCATTTGCAGGAGTAATCCATGCAAATGAGGTGAATGTGTGATCCAGGAAGCTTGAAACCGGCCATGCAGGATTAGTGTAATCTGCAGAAACGTACTTGGTTAGTAACCGAGTACCTTGCTGCAAAATCCAAAACATAGCTGTGACAGCTCCAAATAAAGACTGCATATCAGTCAGGAAGAATGCCAATGGCCAAGTATAATGCCATTGGCATTGCAAACAGCATAACAAATTTAAAAAGTCAACTTTTATTTTTTTTTAGCCAATCTCGGCTGTTTAAGTGTAGGGCAGCGGCACGCAAATGGGATCGGGGGGAAATAATAAAATAAACCTAAAATAAGCATTCTAACAAAAAACAGTATTCTGCCATGAAAGTCAATGGCAGGCAGAAGACAACATGGCCAGTGAGTAGTGGTTGCTAAGGGGGCAGGCTCAGTGTGAGACATGTAACTATGCATTAGCAGGCAATCCTATGCAAATGAGGGGAATGATAGTGAATCCCAGTTTTCCCCAGCATGCTAGTCAGGTCCCAACATTGTCAGAGTAGGAATAGCTTGGTGCAAGCCTAGGAGTTAGCTAACATCATGGGGGGGTGTATCAGGCATAGTGTACATGGACTGGTGCCCTGTGGCTCAGGTTTGCTCCTAGCTAAGTACAGCTAAGCAAGGGGTGTGTCTGACTCTGCCTAGCAGTCTTTACATTGCCTAAGCGGGCGTGCATGCCACTCATAGGGTTTTAAAGGTTTAAAAAAAAAGTTAAACCAGGAAATAGCAGCTCTGTGCACATTTCAGCACTGTGTTTGCGCGGCGTTCCTCTGGGCTTAAATAGGAAGGCAATGGGAAGGGAAAACAGCAGTAGGAAAGTAATCTAGGAGAACTAGCATAGCTGGCAGGTGAAATGTATCAGAATCAGCCAATGGCACAGGCAGCAGACCAGCTCAGCCCAGAACACTACTATAAACTATGCAAACACCTTCCCCTCTGGTTTTTCCCACACTGTACACCACCAGTGTAAACAAGCAGAGAACGTTTAACAATCAAAACAACAAAATGATAGGGGCTGCAATAGCTATCATACAACTACTTGTGGAAGAGGCTGGGGGTGGTGAGGATGTGAATGCTGTCGACATACCCACAATGAGGAGACGGAGAAGAGTGTACAGACCCAGGGTAACCTACCAGGGGCTACATGAGCTGGAGATAGTGGAGCGATATAGGGTAAACAGGGACTTTCTACAGCAAATTGTTGAGCTGTACCGGCCATGCCTGACACACACAACTAACAGAGGGGAACACATCCCAGTGGATACCAAGGTATATGTAGGCCTAAGAATACTAGCTACATGTACCTTCCAAAGGCCAACTGGGGATATGACAGGGATCTCACAGGCATCAGCATCTAGGGTACTCCACCAGTTCCTGGATGCCATGTCAGCACATGTCGGTGAGCACGTATATTTCCCCAACACCCGTGAGGCGTTGGCCAGCAATATGCAACTGTTCCACCAAATACCTTGAGGTAGTGGGTGGTATAGACTGCATGCACATATGCATCAAAGCACCACCTGGTGAGTGGGATAGAGTCTACATCAAACGCAAAGGCTTCCCCTCCATCAACTGCCAGGTCATGTACGATGCCCAAGGCATAATAATGAATGTGTGTGCTGGCTGCCCTGGAAGCTATCACAATTCCCACATCTGGCATCTGATGCAGCTGTACCAGAGATTTGCCAATGGGGACATCCCTCACAGTCACCTAGTGGGGGATGCTGGATACGCACTGGAGCCATGACTGATGACACCCATCAGAAATGCAGACACACCCGAACAAGAACCCCATAACGAGGCACACGCACAGACCAGAATTATAGTAGATTGTGTGTTTTGGATGCTCAAGTCACAGTTCTGGTGCCTGGACACATCCGGTGGAGCCTTGCAGTACTCACCAGCTACATGTACCCAAATTGTCATCTTATATGCCATGCTACACAATATGATCCTGTGGAAACAGCTGCAACAGGAACAGCAAGGGGTAGGGCCACACAGCCCCCCACCATTGCCAAGGCCTGCACAGGTACAAAGTGACTCAAAGGAGGAGCAACCTGAGCCTGCCCCATTAGGCAGAAAGAGGCATGCCCAGTATGCCCTGGCCTTGGCAAAGAGGCAACGCATAGCACATACACTGACACAGGAAGGACCCAGGGAATAACACCTTTCTCTAACTCTCACATACAGTAAAAGGGATGCCAAACATGACACTACCTGTGCTCAACCATGTGTAGGGAGTGTACTATGTGCATCTGACATAGGTAGCCCTGCAGCACCACCCTCAATACTGGGACACCCACAAGGTAAGTGACTCACACATGCCAGTCAGGGGGAGTTCACATACCCAACAGCAGTCACAGCCAGCAGGACAGGTATAGACAAACACAAACAAAAGCTGTGCTATGGGCTCTGAATGATGGCTATGGGTAACCTCCTCCCCGGCCTACACAGACCGACCACAGCAGGTCAGGTAGTGGGACATTAGTTCTGAAGGGTAGGAAGTCAGAAGCTAATATGTAGGTAAATCAAAGCTAAGATCTGTAGTACACTGGTATGCTTCTGGTCAGCATGATAGCTTAGAATACAGAATGAAATGGAGTACCTGGCATACCAGTACAGTCATAGCAAATGTGTACAAGTCTCAGGTGTGCGCCCCATCCTACATAGTAACATAATAACCATCAGGTGTGCCCCCCCAATCCTGTGTAGACATGTAGAAATAGTCAGGTGTGCCTCCCCATCCTACATAGAAATGTAGTAACAGTCAGGTGTGCCCCCAATCCTGTGTAGAAATGTAGAAATAGTCAAGTGTGCCCCCAGCCTACATAGAAATGTAGGAACAGTCAGGTGTGCCCCCATCCTATATAGAAATGTAGTAACAGTCAATGCCAAATGATCAACAGATACCCTGCAGAAACAGTATGCTACCTGTAGGTGTACAACACAAAGGTCTGCACTGCAGTACAAACTACCTGGACTCGATCCACACATTCAGTACAGATGGGCATACTGGGCATGCTGACACACTTAGAGAAATGAAGGCAATGTCAGTCAACAGCATACTGAAAGGTCATACTGGCCATGCTCACACACTTAAACAAATGAAGGCCATGTCTGCAAACACCAGTGGACCAGACATATCTGGCAGTCACAGATGTTAGCGCAGACATTCCTCAGTATGCACCACTCATGCTTTACACACATACACTGGATAAATACAGACATATATCTAAGGACAACACACTATAATAAGCCAAAGGTAGATGTACATAGATGTGTGGAAGAGGGTGACTGTGACAAGGAGCCATCCAGGCCTGTCCCACCCAAAAGGGCCACAACCACATGTGATTCAGATGTCACTCACTGTAGATACTGGCCACTGGTATCTGTCAGCATTACAGAATATGTGGTGCAAGTGCTAGCTGTGCAACATGACTGTACAAGGAAAAAGTCATCTAGCAGCTGTATACATGTACTTGTGAAATATGACCCTGTGTGTGCTCGCATGTGGTGTGTCAACCTCTAGATGAATGGGTTATGGCCCATGCACACACAACGCCCTCCCCATAGCCCTACTATGACAAGCCTGCTGAGGTCATCCACTGTGAAATACATCTTTGGGAGAGTTGTAGCCCAGTAATCTCTGTGATGCATCCTATAACTGCGTACTGCTGTAGTGTGATAAACTAGTTAGGTAGGAGTTCCAATCCCAGACATGGCAACTGTGTGTGTGAGTGTGTCTTCCTGTCTCTGTCTGTGTAGAGAACAATGCTTTTTAGGGTAGTCACACTCCCTACAATTCAAATGCTCTACTTTGGTAAGGCTGCTGATGACACCCACCTAGAAATACATCTCTGGGAAGGTTGTAGCCCAGTAATCTCAGAAGTGCGTCCCATAACTTTGTACCTCTGTAGAGTGATAAAATAGGTAGGTAAAAGTTCTAATCCCAGACTTGGCAAGTGTGTGTGTGTGTGTGTGTGTGTATGTGTGTGTGTATATGTGTGTGTGTGTGTGTGTGTGTGTGTGTGTGTGTGTGTGTGTGTGTGTGTGTGTGTGTGTGTGTGTTTCTCTCTGTCTGTGTAGAGAGCAATGCTTTTTAGCATAGTCACACTCCCTACAATTCAAATGCTCTATGTTGGTAAGGCTGCTGATGTCATCCACCTAGAAATACATCTCTGGGAAGGTTGCAGCTCAGTAATCTCAGTAGCGTATCCCATAATTGCGTACCACTGTAGTGTGATAAAATAATTAGGTAGGAGTTTTAATCCCAGACTGGGCAAGTGTGTGTGTGTGTGTGTGTGTGTGTGTGTGTGTGTGTGTGTGTGTGTGTGTGTGTGTGTCTGTGTGTGTCTGTGTGTGTGTGTGTGTGTGTGTGTGTGTGTGTGTGTGTGTGTGTGTGTGTGTGTGTGTGTGTGTCTGTCTGTCTGTCTGTGTAGAGAGCAATGCTTTTTAGGGTAGGCACACTCCCTACAATTCAAATGCTCTACTTTGGTAAGGCTGCTGATGTCATCCACATAGAAATATATCTCTGGGAAGGTTGTAGCCCAGTAATCTCAGTAGTGCATCCCATAACTGCATACCACTGTGGTGTGATAAAATAATTAGGTAGGAGTTCAAATCCCAGACTTGGCAAGTGTGTGTGTCTGTCTGTGTAGAGAGCAATGCTTTTTAGTGTAGTCACACTCCCTACAATTCAAATGCTCTACTTTGGTAAGGCTGCTGATGTCATCCACCTAGAAATATATCTCTGGGAAGGTTGTACCCCTGTAATTTCAGTAGTGTGTCCCAAAACTGCATACTGCTGTAGTGTGATAAAATAATTAGGTAGGAGTTCTAATCCCAGACTTGGCAAGTGTGTGTGTCTGTCTGTCTGTGTAGAGAGCAATGCTTTTTTAGGGTAGTCACACTCCCTACAATTCAAATGCTCTACTTTGGTAAGGCTGCTGATGTCATCCACCTAGAAATATACCTCTGGGAAGGTTGTAGCCCAGTAATCTCCATAGCTAGTTTCATAACTGTGTACAGCTGTAGTGTGATAAAATAGTTAGGTAGGAGTTCTAATCACATACTTGGCAATTGTGTGTGTATGTGTGTGTGTGTGTGTGTGTGTGTGTGTGTGTGTGTGTGTGTGTGTGTGTGTGTGTGTGTGTGTGTGTGTGTGCAGACAGCAATGCATTTTAGGCTAGTCACACTCAGTGCAATTCAAATGCCCTACTTTGGTAATCCTGCTGATGTCATTCACTGTGAAATACACCTTTGGGGAAAGGGCACTCCAAGAATCCCCATGGTGCGTGCTATAACAGCATCATGCTGTACTGTGATATAGAACTCTGGTAGGGGTTCTATTCCCACACATGGCAGTTGTGGACATTTTGTGTGTGTTTCTATGTCTGTGTAGGGAGCAATGCATTTTAGGCTAGTCACACTCAGCACAAATCAAATGCCCTACTTTGGCAATCCTGCTGATGTCATTCACTGTGAAATACACCTTTGGGGAAGGGGCACTCCAGCAATCCCTGTGGTGTGTCCTATAACAGCATCATGCTGTAGTGTGATATAGAACTCTGGTAGGGGTTATATTCCCACACATGGCAGTTGTGGATGTTTTGTGTGTGTTTCTATATCTGTGTAGGGAGCAAAGCATTTTATATTAGTCACACTCAATACAATTCAAATGCCCTACTTTGGCAATCCTGCTGATGTCATTCACTGTGAAATACACCTTTGGAGAAGAAGTACTGCAGTAATCTCCATGGCACTTCCTATAACTGAGTAGTGCTGTAGTGTAATATACTAGTTATGTAGGAGTTCTAATCCCAGACATAACAGGTGTGTGTGTGTGTGTGTGTGTGTGTGTGTGTGTGTGTGTGTGTGTGTGTGTGTGTGTGTGTGTGTGTGTGTGTGTGTGTGTGCGCCTGTGTCTATGTTTGTCATTTATATCCTGTGTGAAGGTGGTTGTGAGTGTGTAACAACTGGACTCAATGTGGAGCAGGTTTTGCAAACTTCTTATATGGTGGGCCAAGTATATATCACAATGTCCACCCTACAGGGATAACAGATGTGAAATAGCTGAGAGGCTGGGGTGCAAATCCATACCCCTAAATGTGACATCAATGCCAGCTAAACAACATTTGCAACCCTTGTATAACCCACGGAACACTCTCAACCCATGTCTCATACACACACACTTGCCTAGGCAACAGCCGCTATGTTGGTAGTACCCTGCATATTGCCCATTGATAGTAACCATGGTGTGATTGCAGTGGGCTACAGAGGGCATGGAACCCTGTCCATCAGTCCAATAGGCATGTACATGCCAAGAGTACACCTCCCCCATGCTCCCCACTAGACACCTGCAACACCTGTGGTGCCATCAAATGTGACCCACAAAGGACATACCATGCCTGAAACACAAGCCCTGTATGGACAGATGCCACTGACACCAGGGAATACCAGTATCATGCTATCAATGTTGGTGCTGGGTTAACCTGCTGTCCATTAACAGTTCCTACCACATGAGGCCAGGATTGGCACATCTGATGATAACACTCTGTGTACACAACATAGGCCAGACACCCCAGGTACAGTTCCACATGTCACTGTACATGCATGTGGTAGGTGTGCACATCTCAGACACTGTCCATATCATGGACTAAGGAACACATACATGGCAAGTAATTGACAACATTTGCCACACGCAATAGTCACCTAGGTGACTGGATGGTGAATACAATACCCACCTGCGTGGGCAACTCCAGACACTACACACCTGAGCGACATTGTAGTCCGTTGTCATGTAGCCTGATGCCAAGGTATACCCATCACCTAGCCTTGTATAGCCATCTGGCACCGTCGACCACAACACACCCGTGAAGAAGTACACCCATGCATATCAGTACTGGCACCCATGTCTGTGTGTGTGGTGTATGATGCATATGACCACATTCACAATCACTACAACCCCCATTGGCATACTGAGGCATCATGTCTGATGTCAGAATCCTCCACATACCTTTTGCATATATAACCCCCATATGACTCCTATGGTGCATGTAATACCTGCACAGTACTGTGTTGTGGCAATCCCACTAGTGATGAGTTGTATTCCTGGCCCTGCCAAATGTGTCAATGTGTGTGCGCCCTGTGAGAGTGTGGCTGTGTTGATGCTGACCCTGTTCATGCGGACAGGCACGTGTACTACACCTACCACATAGCTACCATATCCCTGTTGCAGATGTCATGCACCATCACATATGCATTCTGAGGGCTTCCCAACATGTAACTTATGTGGTGCATCCACTAACTGCATGGGCATGTGATAGCACTACATAGTCGTTAGGAGTTTGATACCCTATACTGGTAGGTGTGTGACACAAACATGCTTAAGTTTTCTCTCCCACCCCTCCCTGGCTTTTCTGTGCCTCTGTCTGCCTCTATCACTCCCTCTCTGGTGGATGTGGAGACTTACACCTGAATTGCTTAGGCAGCAGCATGTGTATTTTAAATGATGCTCAGGATCAACTGATGGCCTCTGCATGAATTGTAACCCTCCTCTAGCTAATTGCATGTGGAACACATGTGGTAACATTCCCACAGCCAATTGCATGGAGACACACACCAATATCTAGGAACATCATGTTGGTGTTGGGACTTTCATTCACTGTGAGCAGAAATATGATATTTTTTTTTTGGCAAACAGCATATCAGATGGATTGGGGATTTACCTCTAACAACATATACTGTGGAAACAGGACAACACACAGGAGGGAGATGTGTCTGACCTGACTAGACTGTAATTGTTGCTTTACTGCGTTTGGAGTAATGATGGTTTAACAGGGTGTGTGTGGATATGGCTGTCCTACATATTTTCATACCTGCCATGTCAGTGCTATGTTTATGAGGGAACACCCATCTGTAGGGTCATCTGCAGACTGGCCAGTGTGTGGTGCCTTATGCTTCAGGAGTTACCCACAGAACACCTATCTGTGAACTGCAGAAGGTAGTGTGAGGATTGCAGTCTGTAGATGGTGACAGCCGTGAGAGTTACTGACTTCATATCCCTCATAGGACATATGTTGCAACAAACCCAGTTACAACAGTAAATGTATGAGGTTATTACAGCAACATGTCAATACTGACCCTGTGTATGTGCCTCCAGCCACAACCCTGTCAACCTTTGTACATATGCCATGCAGTAAGGGGTGCATATGTGCTGTACACCATAATTAGTGACATCATATCTGATAACAAGCCAGTGCAATATCAGACTGCTACACATGTTATGTATAGTAGGGGTTATATTTGATGACATAACCTGGACATTCTGTGGTTGTGTGTACAGTACTGAGGTCTGTGTACTTATGGTGATTGTCAGCAGCGTGTGTATTGTTAATATGTACCTTGGCCTGTGTACAGACTGTGGTAGATGTCATTGTTCTTGGTCCTGTTCTATCTGATGTTACATGCTGCTCCATTGTATCTTACCCTATCAGCTGACAAATTTGTAGGGCCATACACGCACACGTCCCATACCACAGACAGGCATCGGAGCACACTGTGTAGTGGCCCAGTATATGTAGGGTTAGTGTGTGAGTGGCACACATGAGGATGGTGTTGAACCGATACTCCATATACTGTAATAATATGCTAGCATACCATATGTGGCTGTGGCTGTGTTTACATTGGTTGTGGTCATGCACTTTCACACAGGTGTATGTTACTCTGTGCTGTGGCATACCTGTAGAGTCTGCTATATATACAGGTACATGTGCATTCCCTCACAGGAAATGTAGGCCAGTGTTGGGCCGCCTGTAGCCTGCACAGTGCTTTGTTACATGCCTAGCAGCTTAATGTACTTACTGAGTGAGATGTAATGTCCAGATACTTGCCAGATGTACTGTCATTGGGCCACCATAACAGTCATGTATGTCAGAGCAGTGGGATGCTGTACAGATGTATGTCAATATCTAGTGGGTAGTATGTGGCCCATGGCACCTCTGTACCAACCGTTAGTATGTGGATAGACAGGCAGGGATGTGTGAATGCATAACCTATGGGGGCACATGTATAACAGATTAGTTACGTGTTATACCCATCTACATGGCTGTTAACATCCACTTTGTCAGGATTGGTCCACATGTCTTGCACTGATAGGTTATGTGTATACCTCTGGACTGTCCAGAGTGTCAGATTGTCCACATATATTGGCCATTATCCCTGCTGTTTTCTACAGGAGCATTACGTGCTAACATTGGTACTGTACTATGATGTTCTTCAGATGTCTGTCAGTAGCCAATGGCGTACAAGACACTCCCTATTACAGTAGCAATAGTCTACAAATATACCTGCTATACATACCTGACATCCCCTTGCACTACAAAGTTGGAACTATACAGTCTGAGGTAGGGCTACACTCCATGTTCAGGACATATGGTGAGGATATATGTACATACGATTATCCAGATATCTATATAGACATACACATATACATATTGACATACATAGATGGATATGTATATGTACATAGCTATATAAATAAACATCCAGATGTATACATTTATTTTATTTATTTATTTATTTTATTTTATTTTTATTTTATTTTATTTTTATTTTACATTTGTTGACCGGGCTAGTCTAGCTGGATATATGTCCATTTTCAGTAGAGGCCTGGGGAGAAAAGCTCCATGTGCAAAACAATATGAATAAAACAATAGACAATATATGATAGACCAAAAATAGAATAGAACAATATATAATAAAAAACATTTTAAGTATGGTCACGAAAAAGTCTACAGAATAATAGAAAAAAACACATTTAAAATATGGTCATGAAAAAGTCTACAGAAGAATATATGCAATGTATACGACGGTAAAGCAGTTAAACAAAGATGATAATAAAGAAGTAAATATGAAGAATTCAGTCACAGGATTCATAATAAGCAGCTTTAGAAGGGAAGGGTAGAAGATGCAGGTGGTTGTAGTGAGAAGAAACAGCAGTCAGTCAGGGATAATACAGGAACATAACCAGTGTTTCTTGAGATGAAGCTTGAGCTTCTTTTTGAAAAGTTTATGAGAGCAGAGAGTAGTAAGTTCAGTGGGTAGAAGATTTCATAGCTTACCAACGGTGTTACAGAATAGGGAGTCGCCTGCTACATTGTTAGCTCTGCTGGTGTTAAACAGTAGTTTATTAGCAGAGCGTAAGTTTTTAGGATTATGGTAGAGGGTAAGTAGGCTTGAGAGTATAGGAGTATTAGAGGGTTGATACATTCTTTTATGGGCAATAGTAAGCTGTGAAAAATGAAGATGCTGCAGAAATTCTAACCAATCGAGTTGCATAAGATTTAGACAGTGGTGAGTTCGGAAAGGAGAGGCAGAAGCAAATCTGGCAATATTATTATAGGATACAGTCAGCCTGTGAATGTTGGTTTTAGAAAGGTTTGTATAGATGGGTGAGGCATAGAGTAGAGTAGAAATTAGATGAGTTCTGGCTATAGCAGTCCTGGCTGTTGGAGTAAGAAAGGGTTTGATTCTATAGAGGGATCCAAGTTTCTTGTTGACTGTTTTTATTGTACTATTAATATGTGTGTCAAAGTTGAGGTTATTGTCAGTAGTTATTCCTAGGAGCTTGGTAGTTGGGTCTGGAGAGATAACAGTGCCATTGTTAGATGTAAGTGTAAATTTTATGGGGGTGGACTTACGTGTTGGAGAGAAGAGTAGCAGTTTTGTTTTCTTAGGATTTAGGAGGAGACAGCAGTTTATAAACCATTGTTCCACAGTGTTAAATGTGTTCTGGGTTATGGTTTGCAGTTCAATTTGAGAGGTAGCTGAGCAGATAATAGTGGAGTCATCTGCATACTGAATGCAGGTAGAATGAGGAATTGCTGAGTGAAGATCATTAATATAGATGGAAAATAGGAGTGGCCCTAATATGGAGCCCTGAGGGACACCAAGGGAGATAGGTAGGAGATTTGATAGATTATTGTGCCAGAGTACCGCTTGTTTTCTGTTATTAAGGTAAGATTTGAACCAGTTGATGGTTAATGGGTCAAGGGACAGAGATTGCATGATATGCAAGAGCAGCTGGTGATGAACCATGTTGAAGGCTTTGGATAAATCAACGAATACTGCAGAGGAATGAAAGCCATTGTTACGATTATTGTTAATACAGTCTGTAAAGGATAGCAGGGCAGTGGTGGTACTATGGTAAGGTCTGAAGCCATGTTGACAGTTAGCCAGTAGCTTATTTTGGAGAAGGTGGTTTATAAGTTATTTCTGAATACATTTTTCCATAATTTTTGCCAGGGGAGATAGCAAGGCTATGGGACGAAAATTAGAGAAATCATTTGAGTTCCCACCTTTGTGTAGAGGAATAATATAAGAAATTTTCCAGATGGTCGGGATATGTCCTTCACTAATGGTTCTGATGATAAGAATGGATATAGGGTAGGCTATAGATTTGGCTCCTATTTGAAGGTATTCTGCTGGGAGTTGGTCAGCTGAGGGGGTGGAAGGTTTAAGTTTTATTAGAAGAGAGCAAATAGTAGAAGTAGACACTGGTTTCAATAGAAAGGAAGGAGGAGGATTTACAGAAGAATTAGGCAGGTTTGCAGTGTCTGGTGTAAGATGGCTAGCAAGAGATTGGATGGCATTGGTAAAGAAGGAGTTAAAGGAGTTGGCAGTGTGAATGGGATTATCTGGGTAGGAGCCTAGAGGGTTGGGGGTGACTGATTGTCCTGGATGAAGAAGTTTGTTAATGCTGTTCCAGAACATTTGAGGTTTATTAAGATGGGTTTGCTGTATTTGGAGGTAAAAGTTCTTTTTATCTAGCACTATGGCTTTTTTGTATCATTTCTTTGTTGTCTGAAAATTAAGTGATCTAATGGGTTTTTGGTAGAATGCCATTTCACCCAGGCTTTGTTTCTCAGATGGATTTTATGCCTTGAAGTGTTTGAGAGCCAAGGAGCAGGTTGAGCTTTACATCTAATAGTACGTAATGGGGCATGGTGATTCAGGATGGATAAGAATGTGGAATTAAAATATGCAACAGCTTCATCAAGTGGAAGATATTTCAGTGGTGACCAATTACATTGTTTAAGTTCTGTAAGGAATAGACCGTGGTTAAATTGTTTTTTGGAGCGAAAAGTTCTGGCAATGTTGGGATGAGTAAGGTTGGTTTTAGATGTAATAAAATAGGTTAGGGAGTGGTCACTTGGATCATCTGGGAGGGTCCCTACTTTGTAGGTATGTAGAGGATTATTAGTAAGTATCCAGTCCAAGATAGTTTCTTTGTTGTTGGATTTGTGAGTTCTGGTAGAGGAGTTACTAGTTTGAGTAAAGCCATGTAGGTTAATGTGGGTAGAAGGGTGTGAACTATTACAGGACTGCCAATCAATATTGAGGTCACCTAACATTATAGTTTCCTGAGGGAGGTTGATAGTAAGCCAGTTCAGGATATTTTCAAGGGTATTAATATTGTTTCCTGGTGGTAGTTATAGGCAGATGACATTTATAGCTTTATTAGGGTTGACTTGAAGTTTATATATATATATATATATATATATATATATACCTATATATATATATATATATATATATATATATATATATATATATATATATATATATATATATATATATATATATATATATATATATATATATATATATATATATATATATATATATATATATATATATATATACATATATATATACTGAGAAATATATGTCTACACATATACAGATAGAGATACATATGCAGATATACGTACGGATGTCTACATATATATTGACAGTAGTAGGTATATCAGAACAGATATGTATGCACATATATTTATTGATATCTACATATATACCAACATTACAAGGCATATCTGTACACATAGGATGTGCATACATATATAGCTATATATACATATATCTATATATACATATACTTATATCTATATATACATATATCTATATATACATATATGTATATGGGAGCGCTACAGAATCCTGAAAGCCCAAAGTCCTGAAGACCATCAGGGGTGAGCTGCCTTAAGGTATATGGATGTACATTACCATACAATCCACCTTGGTTAAATGCAGGCCTACTGCCACCTGCCATACAGACTGTTCTGTTTGTCAGTGTGCTTGTGATGATGTCAGTTGTGCCTTGTTATGTAACAGTTACATCCCATTGTGTCAACTGAGGTCTTTACCCCCAAGGGATTATCTACAGGGTGTAGACAGAGGCTGCTGAACTATACATCTGCATTACTTACTGTTGATTGTTTGGTATCCTGTGGCCCAGTCTGTCTTTACTATTGTACTACTTGATGGCCTTGGCCTGGACAGCAACATTTGTTAACTTTTCCAGACTACTGTATTAGTATAACTGTTTCACAGTTGCATTTATCAGGTTATGTGGATGGCCATGTCTAAACAGCTATACCACATGACATATACAATTGTAATAGTACACAAATACAGCTTTCCCATTTTTGCAAACCTGTGTGTGGTGTTATATAGGTTCATAGGTTCATAGGTTCATACTAGGCTATCTGCCCAAGGGCATTTATAAGCCTAGCCCATAGTTATGTGGCTTTCGCCACCCCTTTAGTTTGAATAAAAACTATGCCTATCATTTTGCTGTGCCTCTGTCAAGCAGTGACGCTGAAGTAATCCCTGGGGTATATCTGCAATCTCCCATCCATTGGTCAAGATTCCTCTTGAACAAGACCAGAGAGGTGCTCTGCCTCACATGTACCGGGATTTTGTTCCACAGCATAGGGAGTCTCTGGGTGATGAATCTGTCCCTCCAGCACGTTCTATTTATAACCGTGTCAAGGTTTAAGTCTCCGCCCTTGTGGTTCTGAGGGATCTAGATTTTTGAGGTGAAGCATATTCATCAAATCTGGGTTTGACATGGCCTTATATGTCAGGCACAGGTCACCTCTGAGCAAGCGGTATGAGACTGAATAGAGCTGGAGTTCTTTCAGTCGGGCAGCATAAGACATATTTTTGAGACCCTTTATCCTTTTGGTGAGGAACTTTTGGGGCCTTTCAAGCTGCAGCAGGTGTCTGGTCAGATACATTCCGAACGGGCATTGTACTCAATCATAGGTCTAATAAGTGATGAGTACAGGGGACGATGACCTCCCTTGATCTAGATGTGAATCCCTTCATGATCAGGTGGGTGATATAGAAGGTTTTCCTAACTACTTTAGCAACATGAGTGTCAAACGAAGGCTACTGTCAACCTGGGTCCCCAGATCTCTGATGACTTTTTCTGTGCTCAGTGGATTGCCACCTATATGGTAGCTAGGGGTAGCCTTGTTTTTCCCAAAGGGTATGACTATGCATTTTTGGCGTTTAACTTCAGGCCATGGCTCTGGCACCAGTTATCCATTTCTGTGAGGCCCTTCTGGAGGATATCTGTGTCAGATGTGTTTTCGACTATGGCCAGTTTGCAGTCATCTGCAAACTTTGTCAGCCATAACCCTCCTGTGTTTGCTTGTACTTCAGAAAAGTAGATGCCGAACAAGAGTGGACCCAGGACTGAGCCCTGTGGGACACCACTTGTGACAGGCTTTGAGTCTGACATGGCTCCAGCAACTCTGACCCTGTGGGTTCTGTCACTTAGCCAGTTTGCAACCCATCTTGTGATGTATGGGTTTACATTCAAGCTGATGAGTTTTTCGATGATACCTGAGTGGGGTATTGTGTCGAAGGCCTTTGCCAGGTCGAGGTAGGCTGTATGGACTGCCTTTCCTCATCAATGGCCTTGGTGACTGTCTCGAAAAAGTCAACCAAGTTTAAGAGGCAGGATCTGCCTTTGACAAAGCCAAACTGAGTTGGATCCAAAGTCTGCAAGTTCCCTATGTCTTTATTTATGAGTTCCATTATGATCCTCTCCATGGCTTTGCAGATAAGGCTTGTCAAGCTAATGGGCGGTAATTTCCAGGGTCTGTGGAGGCACCGCCCTTATGAAGTGGGACCACAGTCGCCGGCGCCACTCCTTGGGGACGTATCCTGAGGTGAGGCTAAGATTAAACAGCTGTCCTAACTGTGGGTTTAATTCCTCATTGAGTTCATGAAGCACACAGCCGGGGACACCATCCGTCCCATGGATGCTGTGTTTTTGCCTTAGTGAGGGCAGTTCTCACCTGGGCGTTGGAGATGTTTGGGGGCTACAATCCTCTGGAATAGATATCTCTCCTTTGGGGAGGGGAGAAGTTTGCACTGAACCTGTCAGCCAGTATGTTGGCAATGTGTGTAGGTTCAGTAATTTTCACATCATTTTGAACTAATTCTGAGCATATCTGGGAGTTTCCTCCTAGGTTTCTAACATAGCTAAAGAAGGCCTTATGATTCTCTTTAGAGTCCTTGGCGATTTTTCTCTCAAAATTTGCCTTGGATGATTTTATGAGAGCTCTTAGTTTTTACTTATAATGATCAAAGGTGTCTTACCTTTCAAGGATTTTGCTCTATCTTGTAGTAGCTTCCTCCTTTTGTTGTAGAGCTTGTTTATGGCTGGGGTCCACCAGACTGGATGCTTGCCTTTGGTACAGAGAGTCTTAGTTTTGTTTGGGATTGCCTGATCCATGCAGTCCTGTAGGTGCTGGTAGAAGGCATTTGTAAGTGATTCAGCGGTTTGAGTAATGTTTACCACTGGCTCAGGGGCCTTAAAGGAGACCACACTAGTTTTTAGAAGTGTGAAATCGGCTTTGAGAAGTTTTTCACTGTGGTCTTTTTGTTTCAGGTGGGGCGGGATGAGGACCTCCAGCGAGATTAGTTTATGATCTGATCTCACCAGTGAGGGGTATACTTCGGTGTTGAACATTTTGATCCCATGTTCGTGATGATGAGATCAAGTATGTTTTCTCCTCTTGTGGGATGGTGACTAGTTGTTCCATGGCATTTGAGTTTATGAACTCCAGGAATCTTTGGGTTAGAGTGTTCGGGCTTGAGTAGTGTTCCCAGTCTATATTAGGGTAGTTAAAGTCACCTAGTATGATGGTGTTTGGAGATACATTTATCCCTCCAATGTTTTCAGGAAGGCCATGTGAGGTTCCTGAGTTTGAGAGGGTGGCCTGTAACATGCTACAAATTGCAGAGCAGTCTTGCCTATGGTTAATTGCACCTGGATGGTCTCCGATGCATCATGCGTTGCCACCAACCTTGAGGTGTGGGTGTCCTTTATGAATATGGACACCCCCCCTCCTTTCTTGGTGTTGTCCGGATTTTGGGGCCGGAACGCATGATATGAGGTGAAACCTGTTAGTGCTGGGGTGCTCTCAGGAGCCTTGAACCAGGTTTCTGTCACAGCACAGACATCGATGTTCTCCATATTGAGAAGGGCCTCGAGTGCGTGCATCTTGAGATTGAGACTTCTGGCATTGAGCAGCATTACCCTTAGTTTTTTTCCTTTTTGGTGTTCTCTGTGGGTATATGTTTTAGGCAATGATTGTCATTTGTATGGGTGGCTCATGCAGTCTCCAGTTAGTAAGGTAGTAACTGTAGGAATAGTGGCTGTTCCATATTGTGTGCACCTAATACATATGTATTTTACAATACATATATCTGTGTGTGTATGTGTAGTTACATATATATCTATATATATGTGTATAAATATATATGTATCCTAGGGATAACCATGTTGTGTCAGGTCCTGGTTATGGGATCTGCAACACTTGGTAGTGTATTGCAGGGCAGACATGTTTGGCTGGGGGGATATACCTATTTGTACAAGACGTATATTGTTTGGGGCATCTCAACCCCATTAATGGTGCATGTGGACATATATGTTTTTGTTATTTACCCATTGTTATCTACAGATGTATGCCCGTATATACTTATATAGCTATATATATCTGCTTACATAAATATAACTTTGTCCGTATATACCTATATATATATATATATATATATATATATATATATATATATATATATATATATAAAAAAAATATATATATATATATATATATATATATATATATGCTTACATATAAATAACTTGCTGTATATATTTAGACATATAGATGTATATATAGATCTATAGATGTAGGCATTTGTATGTATATATGTTTATATATATATATATGTGTGTGTGTGTGTGTGTGTGTGTGTGTGTGTGTGTGTGTGTGTGTGTGTGTGTGTATATTTTTATATATATTGATATCTATATCATAAATATAGGATATGTTTTATCTATTTAGATATTAATATATATACATACACACATACATCTACATGTTGAAATACATTTCCTGTACTAATAAAACACTCAGCAGTCCACATGGGACTATAAAAACAAATAAAGAAAAAAATAAATAACCGGACCACCAAGGTAATATGCTGTACTTTAATAGTACCAAATAACTGAGTGCTTTCGCCTGAATCAGAGTCTGGCTTCTTCAGAGTCATCTGGTACAACACCAAACAAAGTTTAAATAACATTTCATATTGCCAACACCAATCAGCTGTGGTTAATTTCATGACATCATTCAGGTGTCTTAGCAATTTAAACAAAACCCATACCGATGCAAAGTCAAGTTGATAAAAAATCTGTATGTACACATATAATACAACTTCATAACATATCACCTAAACATTAATATATATATATATATATATATATATATATATATATATATATATATATATATATATATATATATATATATATATAAATTGTCTAAAGAACATGAGGAATATATAATATGGAAGACAACAATATAAAATGTAAATTACAAAATACAAAATACAATTCATCCTACTATAAACCATAACCTAAATGTAATTTAACCTTAAATTTTTTTAGCCCTCAGTTTTAAAATGTGCATTAAGGTAGTGCTATCATTTAAACCTGGTGAATTGCAGGCATTTAATCTTAATTGCCATTGCAATTCCTTTACTTCTACCTCAGCATTGAAGTCCCCGCTCTTCAATGATTCCATGTTCTAGCTATGACAGAAAACAAAAACTTTTAAAAATTAACACCGTCTTTACTGTGTAAATAAAGTGTGTTGTGTTCATTTTCATTTTTAATACATCTTAAGTGCTCAGAGATTCTATCACGCAGCCTGCAAATTGTTTTGCCTAGGTAAAACCCATTGCAGGCTGTGCACATTGACACATATACAAATTTAGTGCTGTTACAATTGCATTTATCTGGACATGAAATAGAAAATTTATAGCCCTTGACACGTAAATAGGGACCATCATTTATAAATCGGCAATGCCTACATGTCCCAAACTTAGTCATTAGAGAGACCTTATATTTTTTCACACCTGTATTGCTCTTAAGTATATTTTTACCTCTACCATAGACTATTTGTGGTTGTACACCTAAAACTTGTTTACTAGCATTGTTTAAACAAAATTTCCATCCATTTCTTAGACTTGAAACAATTTGGGGGGAAAGTGGATTGTAACTCAACACAAATACATCACTTCTCTTCTCACTATCACCCTCAACATGTGTTATAAGCACAGTATTCCTTAGTATGGGGGTATACACTTTATCCCTTTTTCTCAAAACTTCTTTTTTGACATTTAGTAATAGCTTCAATGGGTAGCCCCTATCCAAAAACATGCCAATCAACTTATATATTTCCTCCTTAAAGACTGAATTGTCACTCACCAGCCTTGAGGTCCTCACCATCTGTCCCTTAACTATACCCTTTCTTTGATGGTAAGGATGGCAACTATCAAAATGTAGTATTGAGTTTGAATAGATCTCCTGTCTATAGATGTTACTACACAACCCAAGGTTTGATTTTTTTCAAATTGATGTCAAGAAAATTTATGAAATTTTGATGCCAAATGTAAGTAAATTTGAAAAAGTTTGTTATACCATTCAAATATTCAATATACTCACCTATTTTGGTTTCATCTCCTCTCCATAAGATGAGTATATCATCCAAAAATCTGTTGTATAAAAGAATGTTATCTTTATACTTGGATGAAAATATAAATATGTTCTCCCATGTAAGTAACACCAAATTTGAAAACAACTGGAGCACACCTTGCTCCCATTACCACCACTGTCAATTGTTGGTATAACTCCCCTTCAAAACTAAGACAATTATTTTTTAAAACCAGTTCCATGAACTCAACCAATAGATTTATTTTGGTTTTCTCAATCTTTTTACTAGTCAGTAAACTTTCATGGAACATGTTTAAACCTAGGTCATGGGGAATGACTGTAAACAAGTTGATGACAACTACTGTCAAGAAAACATAGTTAGTTTCATTTTTCATGGCACCCAATCTTTCTAGGCAATGCCAGGAGTCTCTTATAATATGCCCGGCTTCCTCTACTACCACCTTTGACCATTTGTCCACATAAGATGCTAGAGGTTCTGTTTTAGGGCCACCTGCTGCCACAATCGGCCTAAACAGTGGATTGCAAGTGTCCTTGTGGACTTTCGGTATACCAAAGATGACCAGTAGTATCAGATGTTTCACTGTCAAATAATTGAACTCATTCTCATCTAACATTCCTTGAAAAAGTGCATCTTGTGAGTGTATATCAGTCTTAAGGTAGGCCCTATTAACCTCATGTTTGGATGCCCTATGTCTCTTCATTGTTGAGTATGTCATTCATCTTTAAACTGCAATCAATAGCAGCCATGATCACCATTCCACCCCCTTTATCAGGCTTCATGAATCTACAACCACTGTTGTTAACAAGGTCCCTTAGTAGAATTCTTTCTTCATGTGTAAGATTGTCATGACATTGCTTGTTTTATTTGAGAATCCTTCTAAAGTCACCCTCTACACTTCTCTCAAGGGCAAAAACCTCAGGGTGTGGTGGGAGGATGGAGGTGCTTCTTCTTTTTAGAGTCAAATTATTATTAACTACTTGCTTACTTTGACTCGTAGATGAAAAAAAATCTCATATTCAATTGTCTGGTAAATAGTTTTAAATTAATAAGCAAATTGGCAATATCCAACTGAAAATTTGGCACAAACATAGTTCCCTTACTCAACAGTTAAAAATGCACATCACATATATTAATTTCAGTATAGTTGTATATAGTAAATCCTTGCTTAGTAATCACATTACAGATTATCTGCTCTTTATTGTCATCATAATCCATTTCTCCCAATTCAATGGCCATAACATCAGTCAAATGGCCACCACCATTGGGGATGTCATAATCATGATCTAAAACATTGTTAAATGAAACATCAGTCTCTGTAACAAAAGTTCACAAAGTGTCACTAGTAATTGATTCATAACATGGTTCATAAGATGTTTCTTGCATAAATACATTCAATGGTAAACTCAATAATAACCCCTCCGATTCAACCTCCCCCTGAACATTTCCTGTACTGTTGAATGACTGGGCTGGATAATATGTTTGTGAAGACATCAGAGTTATGTATATCTGATGTGGCTTAGTGGTAAATCACTTTGGCTATGGTGTGCAGGGTCCTGTGTTTGTTCCTTTCAAAGGCTGTTTATTTTTTTGCTGGGCAGAGCAAGGGCCATTGGATACAGAGTGATTAAGGCACTTTTGAGCAGTTGTAAGCGGGTTTGCACAGGTTTGCACGGAGGTAAGCACTGCTAACATCCGGTTACAGTTTCTTATACTCAGTTAGCTTCTAAATTGCTTAACCAGTGTAGGCATTGCTTACCCCCATGCAAACAGGCTGAAACCCGCTTACTACTGCTTAAAAGTGCTTATTCCCACTTACCCCGTGCTAATTTCTTTAAAAGAAAAGAAAAAAGGGTTGATAGGAAAGTGGTGAAAAAGGGGCACAAAGAGGATAAGACAGTAGGGAAAATAGATAGGGATGTGCAGGAAGGGTCTGGGTAAGGTCCATAACTGCCCATTTCTACTACAGCAATTGCTGTGCATATACACTGAATTTGGAGGTAGATTTGGACACTCAAACCCCTGAGAGAGGGGTGAGGACAACAATAATAAGTTGTGATGCCAGTTAGACCAGATTACATGTGTCCAGTGGACACATCTTCGAAATGGACAACTATGTATGGGGGAGAGATTTTTTTTTTTTTTTTTGGGAACAGATTGCCCTTTTTTTTTCAGGTGAGAGTGGGATGTTGGGGTGGAGTAGTAGGCATATTTGGGGAGGTAGGTTGGGTAGGTTAACAGACAAGACAAACAAGACACATACAGGGGCAGTATATGACACATGTGGGGGGTAAACATCTTGATGGGGAGGGGTGTTGGGAAATTGGAAGCCCATGAGCCCCCTAGTGGAAACAGTGGGACTGAGGTCCCCACCCATGGGCAGTCACCCCTGCACCTTCACAGCCCCAATAACAGCAAAAAAACAACGGCAGAGGTATCACTCAGGCTAATGCTATAAACCAAGTGACTGTGGAGATGAAGCTGAAAAAATAAAATAATAAAAGTCCCTTAATGTTCACAAACAATAAGCACTTTCGAGAGAATCTTCATCAGATTTTATTTTTTAACTTTGGAGACATTAAAACTTGTTTTAAACGGAAATTTGAGCTGCTTTTTGTGGACAGCGTTTCCAGCTTCATCTCCACAGTCACTTGATTTATAGCATTAGCCTGGGTGATACCTCTGCCATTGTTTTTTGCTGTTTTTGCTGTCTTTGCTCGGCAGCTTCACCTTAGCAGTGGGAGGATTTATTTTTCACAGCCCCAATTGTGGCTGTGCTGGGGGCTGAGTTGCAGATCCAGACTGATGCTCTAGTTGTGACATACGGCCCTCGAGCTGGAATAGAAGATCACCAAGCTGCTGGTTGAGCTCTCTACACACCATGACCCAGATCTGGCAACAGGTGACAGGCTCCTGTCCATGCCCACTCCCGGGGAGGTGAGCCCCATCCCCTGAGGCAGTTCCACCCGAAGGTGCAGGACCAATGGACAGGGAGGTCTCAGTTTGGGCCCCAGAGATGTTGGTGCCGGGTGCCACGGCCAGCTGAGGTGGGACAGGTGGGTCCACTGGGACCAGCCTTCCCAAAAGTGCTATAGTGTTTAGATTTCATCATCATATGTGGGTTAGTAATAGTCAACACATTTCAGGGTTAGGTATGACAGCATGCATAGATATTCCCATTAACCCAGACACCAGATACGGAACAGTTGCATAGCAAACAGAACACATGCATATATGGCACCATATATGGGAGGGCGAGTGGCCTAATGGTTAAGGTGTTTGCCTTACAAACACAATGTACAGGGTTTGAATCTCACAGGGGATAATTGGCTAGGCTTAAAAAATGGCTCACAAGGGCAGTGAGCCTAGTACTAACCTATGAACCACAGTGGTAATAAGAACAGCATGCAAGTACATTGATGGTACCATGCCACCAGTGTTGGAATATTTCATTATAGCACATGCATGGGAGCAATTAATATATTTATCAAACAATTGGACATTATCAGAACATAGGTGTCATTACATACCATTTGGGGTGGGTATGTTGATTATTGTTGGAGATATGGTGGGGGGAAGAGAAAGATGTCAATTAACAACTAGTATTTTCCTGTAGTCCACATTACTCTCCTAGTCAGTGCTGTTATCTGTACCTTACAAGTCTTACTACACTACCCTATAGCCTTAGTTTGGACAGTGATATGGCTGTCATCATCGTTATATATGAACTGATTTTACCTGCAGTATACACCTCTTACCTGGTATACCTGTGGAGGGAATGTTTGTTAACACTAACTAACGGTTTATACACATACACCCAGATTCTGGGTTGATGTTGTGCATATAGCTATCCAACTCTTTCTGCACAGACCTTGGCCATGTGTTGACCATATGCAGGTGTCCTGGGACATATCTAGAATACTGCCCTCTTCAACCTTTAGTGACCTGACACTCACATATACATGCTTTCCTACACAGTTATATTATGTAGCATAGTGTGGGTGACAGTGATCAGTGATATGATGTTCTTCATCTCACATTGCTGCAGTCCTTACACTTGGGTAGTCCGCTGTCCTCGGTCGGCCCGAATATCAAAGTATTAGGCTGACGTCGGTCAAGGCGCTTAAGACTGACATCAGGACGTCAGGGTACAAATGCGCATGACCGACGTCATATCCTCAGTCTTTTTTGCCGCATGGTCCGATGCAGAAGCAGCGTTGCAAGTGCCGTTCGGCGTTCTGAAATTTTTCGAATCCGGAGTTTCAGACCGAGTCAAAGTTGGCTAAGTACCCCGTTGGGGAATATTTTAGTTTTTTCTTGCCTCAGTGATTTACCGGATGTCAGAAAAAGTGAATAACTGTATTTCTTGTGGGAAGCAGATACCGCATAGGGACTATCATACTTTGTGTATTCCTTGTTTAGGGCCTGAGCACGACGTTGTTGGGTGTCGCTTTTGTGCTAGGTTCAATAAGTGCACTATTAAGTGAAGGTTAGATTGTGCCAGGTTGGTCTTTGGGAAGCGGTGCAATTACAATATGCCGTCGGATGCTCCGACACCCGCTTCTTCGAAGAAGCGCAAGGACAAAGCAGCTAAACCCAGGCAAGAAGAGTCGTCCGTACCGGACGCCGGTTCTTTAGAGGCGTCAGTGGAACCGGTGGTTCCACCGGAGGCTTCTCTGGAGTCTCAGGGGGAGACTTTGTTATTGCAGGATGTGGCCTCTCAGGAGGCAGGTCAGGCTGAAGGGGCTTCTCAAGTTACTGTACTCCCCTCCCTTCCTAAGGTGATTAGGCCCTCTCCTTCTGTTTCCAAGGCTTCTCCCAGAGGCAGGCCAGGTTTAGCTTCTGTTGGGGTCACTCCTAGTTCTTCAGGATCTGTGCCCAAGAAGCACATGCTTAAAATGGCAGAAGATTTAATTACTTTGATTAGAGGTTCTTTGCCCCCTCCTGATAAGAGGCCTAGGGTGGAACCAGAGTTGGGGAGTTTTGAGCAAGCTTCGGATGTTTCAGAGTCTTCAGCTGAAGACTTGCAGGAGTACTCTCCTTATTCTGATTCTGATGCAGATGATTCCACTCCTTCTGCTTCTCCTCCAGAGGATTTTTCTTTTTCAGAGACTCTTCATTCCATGAGGGAACATTTTAAGTGGGAAGGTCAGGACTTTTCTGATTCCAGGAAAAGGCTTAGGGAATTTTTGCTTTTACCCCAGCATAGGCCTTTGGCTATACCACCTGTTCTGGATGTTGTGGAAGATGTGTTTGCAGAGGCTTCACTTAATCCTGATTCTTTGCCTCCTGCTCCTGTTAAACCGGATAGGTATTACAGGGTGCCTGAGGCTCATAAATATCTTTATAAGAGTCCTAGGGCGGACCCAGAAACTGTTAGTCAGGGACCTAAGGGTGTCAAGGCCTCTGTTGTAAAAATCCGTTCCTCCAGATAAAGAGGCCAGAGCTTTGGATAGATGGGGAAAGAAAGTCTATACTTCTTCCACCTTAGCTATGAGGGCTTTGAATTGCCAGTTTCACATGTTGAAATATCAAAACTATCTTCTTACCCAATTGAAGTCTAAGGTAGATGCTCTGGCGGAAGGCATTGAGTGTAAAGAATTACAAGATTTGGTACATGTCTCTGAACAGGTGGGTAAGCATTCTTTACAATGTGGTTTTGATGCTGTACAGGCCTCGTCTAGGGTGGCTGCTACTGGGTCAGTTCTTCGCAGGCACGCCTGGCTGAGGGATCAGAATTTATCTGACCATGTTAAGACAAGGATTTTAGATGCTCCTTTACAGTCTGATGTGTTGTTTGGTTCGCCTGTAGAGTCAGTCTTGAAGAAAATGGAAGACAAGGCTAAGTCTATGCAGGCTGTTAAAGATTTTTTGCAGGTTCAGCCTCTGAAGTTTAGTAGGAATTGGCCTGCTAAGGGGTGGACGTACCCTTCTTATGATTCACAGTCTAGGGGTAGATCTAGACGTGGTAGGGGCAGAGCTCAGAGCTCCTTTAGACCTAGAACAGGGAGTTCACCTGCACAATCTTCGGGTGAGGGCAGGGGCCAGTCCTTTCGTAAACAGGCCCAATGACCTACCTTTTCAGCTGCCAGATCCTTCTTGCCTGGCAGCTCCTTTGGGAGGAAGGTTGGCACTCTTCAAGGAAAATTGGTGTTTGATTACCCAAGACAGATGGGTATTGGATATCATACACCACGGTTACAGGTTTTATTTCCATACCTTGCCTCCTTTCAAAGGCATGCCGGACGTTCCTCCTCAGCAAAGACTAGAGGCTCACAAACAAATTTCTCTGCTGCTTCAAATAGGGGCCATACAACCGGTCCCTCTGCCAGAAGTGGGCCTAGGATTTTATTCTCGCCTGTTCCTAGTACCAAAGAAGGGGAACACGTGGAGACCAATTTTGGATTTATCCATCCTCAACACTTATCTGGACATTCCCAAGTTCAAAATGTTGACGTTACAACAGCTTTTACCTCTGCTGGGCAAAGATCACTGGATGGTGACTCTGGATCTCAAGGAGGCTTACCTTCATGTTCCTATCAGGCTAAGTTGCAGGAAGTATCTGCGTTTTCGGGCTGGGACTTCTCATTACCAGTTCTCTGCATTGCCCTTTGGCTTATCTACTGCGCCCAGAGTGTTCACGAAGGTTCTGGCTCCAGTGATAGCTTTCTTCAGGCTAAGAGGAATACAGATTTACCCTTATTTGGACGATTGCCTGATTCTGGCCCAAGGAAAGGACGAACTTCTTCATCATCTACAATATGTGATAGCAGTGCTAAGATGCCTGGGGTATTCTGTGAACGAAATAAAGTCCAGTCTAGTACCCTCTCAGGACATGTGCTTTCTGGGTGTGAGACTGAATACAGCATCCCAGATGGCCTTTTTGACCCCGGACAAACAAAAGAATCTTTCTCTTTACTTCCATCAATTGTCTCATCAGTCCAGGCTGACTGCAAGGACAGTCCTTCAAGCCTTGGGGTTCATGGCATCTTGTATTCTGGTGCTTCCCAATGCCAAACTGCATATGAGGAAGCTACAATGGTATCTCAAAATGTATGGACACAACACTGCCAAGATATGGACACTGTCATTCAGATAATACCTTGCATTCAAAAGGAATTTTTGTGGTGGGCTCAGGAATGTCACCTAAACAAGGGACTCTCTGTGACCCGGCCAGAGGCGAGTCAGATTCTAACGACAGATGCCTCAGACAAAGCTTGGGGAGCTCATCTAAATGGAAAGTGGGTACAAGACACGTGGCCTGCCAGACTTCAACATCTACATATCAACTTGAAGGAGATGTTAGCAGTCCAATTTGCATTAATAGCTTTCAAGGATTTACTTCTTCCAGGGCAGGTGTTGGTTCTAACAGACAACACAACTGTCATGTGGTACATCAACAAGCAAGGGGGAACACATTCTTATCCTCTATGCAGACAAGCAATGATTTTGTGGGAGACTGCTCTCAGTTTACAGCTAAATCTTCAGGCAAGGTTTCTGCCGACAGCACAGAACTCCTTAGCAGATGTGTTGAGCAGACAAATTATGGATCCCCACGAGTGGAAATTGGATCCTCATGTATTTCAGAAATTGACAGTGTTATGGGGAACTCCAGACATAGATCTGTTCGCTTCTCCACTAAACTACCAGCTGCCAAAGTTTTGCACAAAAGGTTTCATCCCACAGCTTGGAAAGTGGATGCTCTTTCATTCAATTGGAGCAAGCTTCATGTGTATGCCTTTCCACCTCTGCCTCTCCTCCCAAAGGTACTCCTGAAGGTCAGACAGGACAAGCCAAAGATGATTTTAATAGCTCCAGATTGGCCTCGACAGCACTGGTACCCATTACTGAGAAGTCTGGTACGGGAGCCTCCATGGCCTTTACCTTCGATTCCACACCTGCTGTCTCAGGAGAACAGTCATTTACTCAATGTCAAACTTCACTCTCTTCACCTAACAGCCTGGCATATTCTGTTTTGAACCCTGGAGGGTCTCAGCTTCCACAGCAAGTTTTGAATGTTATTTTGGAGGCCAGAAGGCCTAGTACAAGGAAAGTGTACGCAGATAAATGGAAGAGATTTTTATTTTGGAGTACAGCAAAGGAATTTGATGTTTCTGAGCCTAATTTAAGTGTGGCTCTTCAATATTTTACTGAGTTACTGGACAAAGGTTTGTCCTTCTCTTCTATTAGGGTTCATGCTGCAGCAATTTCTGCTCACTATGACTGTGACCCACCATTGTTTTCTCATCCTTTGTTTAAGCAATTCCTTAGAGGGGCAAAGAATATAAGACCCCCACGTAGAGCTCCTACTCCTGCTTGGGATCTCAATTTTGTGTTGGAGAAACTCACTCTACAACCTTTTGAGCCTGCAGCTACTGCTGAGTTGAAATATTTATCATGGAAGACTGCTTTTTTGTTGGCCATTACCTCTGCAAGAAGGGTTTCTGAATTACAGGCCCTTATGGCAGTTGAGCCTTTCTTAATTTTCCATAAGGATAGGGTATCTTTGCGTACTAATCCTTCCTTTATGCCTAAAGTGGTTTCTAGTGTGGCTTTAAACCAAACTATTCATTTGCCTACTTTTTATGCAAACCCCAAAATAAAGGGGAAAAGATTTTGCACACTTTGGATGTACACAGGCAGTTGCGATATTATTTGAGCAGAACTAAAGGGTTCAGGCAGTCTCAGCAGTTATTTGTTTCATTTGCTTTGGGTTCTCAGGGCAAGCCTGTGTCAAAACAAACTATTTCTAAGTGGATTGGGTTTTGTATTGCTTTCTGTTATTCCCATCATGGTAAGGAGATTCCAGCTGGGATTAGGCCTCATTCCACTAGGGCTACTGCCACTTCTACAGCTTTTTAAGGGGTGGCAACTAAGGATATTTTGGAGGCAGCTACTTGGAGTTCAGTGCATACTTTCTCTAAGCATTATCACCTTCCACTTTACTCTAAATCCAGGGCTGGTTTTGCCACTGCAATTTTACAGGGCATTTTGGCAGCTCCTACTGCTTTATAGTTTTGCCATCCTCCCTTATCTCTGCTTTGGGATTCTACCCAAGTGTAAGGACTGCAGCAATGTGAGATGAAGAACATAGTACAGTTTTGTACCTACCATAAATGTAGATGTTCGAAGATCCACATTGCTGCAGTCCAATTTACCCTCCCTCCTTCCCCTCTGTACTTAGAGGCGGTTGTGTGGGTTGAGTTGTAAATATTGTGGATATTGTATATATTGTACATATGATTAGTGCAAGGGTGGTTGGTTGGTTTTTGCTGTCTTTTGGTTTTGACCTTTCTGTTTAGGGTCTTCTGACATCTGGGGCAAGAAAAGACTGAGGATATGACGTCGGTCATGCGCATTTGTACCCTGACGTCCTGATGTCAGTCTTAAGCGCCTTGACCGACGTCAGCCTAATACTTTGATATTCGGGCCGACCGAGGACAGCGGACCACCCAAGTGTAAGGACTGCAGCAATGTGGATCTTCGAACATCTACATTTATGGTAGGTACAAAACTGTACTTTATTATTCAGAGAAACTGCAACACTCACAATTCCCTACAATACCAGAGTGAACAGTACTAGTTCAGGTTGTTATGGTCTTTATTTCTCTGCACAGTGTTCATATCCGACGTACCTGTGGGAGCAATGTTTGTTAGCACTACCTGACTGTTGCCATTACACATTAGTATTATGCACATACATCTCACTCTGTTACTGTACACACTCTGGTCACAGCTTGACAACATGAGGGCTGTAGATAGGACATACTTGGCTTATTACTCTCCTAATGGTTTCGGGGGTTGCTACCGTGACAAGTTTGTTTTCATAGATGTTTGACAATCACTTGTATTTCCTGTGTGCTGGCTAAACATCTATTATCATCCCACAGAATTACCAGGGGGACAGGCAGCAGATATTGGCCCATATAATGGACATTCTGGCATCATCTGTACAGTTGTGGGGTATGATTTTGTATGCAGCCAACTTCCACTCCCAGGATTCAGACCATGGCTGTGTCTGCTACAACTTAAACACACTGTCCATCACAGTTGTATCTTTTATATAGATATTGCTGTATATCTCCTATCTGCTTTCTGTCTTATTAATCCCCTATGCTTTTCATATTCTGACCTTGTATTACAACACTCTTATACAGATTTCCTAGACAGTTATATGTTGTAGGACAGTGTGGGTGACAGTAATGTGTAATACCTCATTATTCAGAGCAACTGCATCAGTCACACTGCCATACAATACCAATGTAAACAGTACCAGTACTGGGTATCATTCTTGTATTTCTGGGCACAGTGTTGGTATCTGACAGACCTGTGGGAGAAATGTTTATTAGCACTACCTGAATGTTCCCACACACAGTACCAGATTCCACATTACTATTATGCACATACATCTCACTCTGTTACTGTACACACTCTGACCACAGCTTGACAAGTTGGGGTGTAGATGGGACATACGTGGCTTCTTAATCTCATAAGGTATTGGGGAGTTGCTAGTGTGCCAGCTTTGTTCTCATAGATGTGTGTCAATCAGTTATATTCCCTGTTTGCTGCCTATACGTCTGGGATCATCCCACTGATTCCCCAGGGGGACAGGTTGATAGGCAACAGATATGGGCCATTTTACTGGACATTCTGGACATATCTGTACAGTTGTGGGGTATGATTCTGTATGCAGAGTACTACCACTGGCAGGATTGGAGCCATGGCTGTGTGTGCTAAAAAAGCAACAGTTCACATCTCAGTTGCATGTGCTATTCGGGTTTTGTTGTCTGCATTTTCCCTGTTTACTGTCTATGTGTCTCTCAGTTGTACTAAATGGCCTCTGGGGATTATACCTGTCATAATACAGGCATTCCTACACATTCAATTTATGGTGCACGGTGTGGGTAACAGTGCTTAATACAACAGTACTATTACATGATTGTGAATCTACATTACCATATGATACCAGAGTATACACATGCAGTCCAGCAGTTAGACCTTTATTGTCAGGCTATTACACTTTTATTGACATACAAATGATATGAGACTCTTCCTGCCATATTCTCTAGTGTATGCAGTACTTGCCTTGAACAATACAGGTTTTATACAGGCATGAACCTATACAGGCAATTAATTTACTACTACTTTTAGTTTTATTTCCTATGACAATAAATGCATGAGTATTACTGACCTGCCTTGCATCGCAACCTCGCCAGGAGACTGACATGGCCCTCCTAATTCGTGGCCCACTCCATTGCAGCTGTGGGGGACATAAGAGGAATATTTAGCCATACCTATCCATGATATACCTGAGCTTGCAATTATTACACACATAGTGGGGTGATACTTACACACAACTGGAACATCCCCTGCTGCTCTAGCCACTTGGATCCACTCCTCCAAGAGGTCCCCCTTACGCCGCTTCAGGTCGGCATAGTGATGCCTGACCTGCTCACCAGATCGGGGTATGCCATTGGCACTGGTGAGGTCATGGGTGAGATGGTCACAGGCCTTCACCTTATATTGGGAGCCCTGGTACTGGCCCTGCAGCAGTCTCTGATCATGGTCTTTGACAAGGAGTCCTGTCATGACTTTGGACTCCTGGATGCATCAGCACTGCACCCGAAAGTGCACACCTTCTCCCCTTACTGCCATTGTGCCTGCAAGGAGAAGCTACAACCAGTTATGAGATGTATTCCTGCCACATGGGTTTAACTAGTGTCAATTTCCCACACTTTTCCATGATTGGCCAGTTTTGAAAAGGCTAGGCTATGGGCAAACCTGCTTATATAAGGTTGGCATTATTTAAAGGATATAACACTGGGCACATTGAATTAGCTGGCTTACACATTGCTTACACCTCCTAAGCCAACTTGTGCAGTACTTAGCATTGCTTACATTAGACTTTGCATTATAATTCCTTTTTGGCATTGAGTTATTATTCATTACACCTTATATGTATGCCTGGTATCCATAATTCATGTGTACGTACACTGTTTGAGGTCCTTATGTTTTATTGGAGACTTCAAAACTCTATTACAGTTACACCTGACTTCTGGCCTTACTGCTGTACTCTGGTTCACGCATTTATGTTATGTAGTTGTTTAAGGCACATATGTCTGTATACTAATTCCTTTCACAGTTTCAGTTTGGTTTTACTATGGTGAAGACTTGTTTGCTGATACCTCATTTTTTTGTACTTCTGTGTTGGTTTGGTGGTTAACTGCTGTGACTATGGTGTATAGGGTTCTGGGTTCGAGACCTGCATGGCTGTTTATTTTGTTGCTGGGCAGTACAAGGGCCGTTGGATACACAGTGATTAAGGCACTTTTGAGCAGTTGCAAGTGGGTTTGCAGGGGTTTGCGCGAGGGTAAGCAATGCTAACCTCCAGTTACATATGCTTCTGAGAGTTAGCTTGAAAATTGCTTAACCTGTGTGCACATTGCTTACCCCCGCGCAAATGGGGTTAAACTCACTTACTAGTGCTTAAATATGCTTACTACTGCTTATTGGTGCTTACACCTGCTTACTAGTGCTTTATTCATTATGACACTGACACCTCACATGTGCATTTACTGCAGTAGTCCTGTTCATAAATATATGTTATTTAGTGGGTTATGCAACATAAATATTAGTCATAACATGCTTTGCCATGGAAAATGGAATGTGCCGCATTGGAACTCGAACCGGTAATGCCTGCTCGTAAGGCAAATGCTCTGCCCACTACACTATTGTTATGCTGCTTCATTTGCATATATCTTCCTTGTTATCCTCTTCAGCCATTTAAGCTGCATTAACTGTAGCTAAGTGATGGGCACACCTGCACACCTATGGTTAGCTTTAATCAGATTTTAAAATAAAAAAATAAAGAGTTTGTTCATTTTATTGGTGATTACTTTATTCTCGGCTTGGCTTGGGAGTGCCTTCTGTGTGGAGTCTGCATGTCCTCCCCACAGTTGGGTAGCATTCGAAAGAAATGCGTGTGTAAATGGGCATGCCTTCATTAAAGGTTGGGCGTCGAGCTGGCACCTCAGCGTTTCGTAAAAAAAAATCTACTGCCAATCATTAGCAGACTGGAGTTCCGCTGTGGTGACCCCTTACCGGGAAAAGCCAAAAGACAAACAACAACAACTTGCTGTTATACATGAGGGGGAATGTTGGTGGGGATATGCGGACACCTATGAGCGGTCTCACTTATTTCTTACCCCTTTCTGCTGTTCCTCATTGTGGGACTGTGTATATTCTGAAATCTCTGCTGTCAGACAAGTCCCCTGCACTCTTACATGCTCTGTGTAAGATTAGGAGCTCAGGCAGCACGCCTCATTACTATGCATGGCAAGCTGCTGTCCTGCTCCTAAATGGCTGCCTCCATGCTAGTTCTGCACAGAGGACTAGTAAACCTGGGGGAATGTCTTTTTTCTGCCCTGCTTGCTTCAAATGGTCGCCAGAGGAAAAACTAGGATTATGTGATCCCAATGACAGTTCTGGAAAATCTTCATCATAGTTGGTAAAAGAAGAACCAATAGTCATATTTTTGTTTGTAGTATTTGTTAATTCAGACAAGTTGGCATCATTTTCTGTCGAACTCTTCCTGTTTCTGTCTCTTAAAGTGCCAACATGCTGTGTCTGCTGAAATGAATTATCAAAAGTTCCTGCATTAAAGTATGATGGACGTTGATTATTTTTCTCCAAAATCTTTTTAGAGATGATGAAATCAATAGTGTAAGCTGTATCGGTTTTGTAAGCTAGAAGATCTCTCAATCTTCTTCTTCTGCTTACAGACAACCATAGACTTATCATACCGGTCCACATTAACCAATAATAGGTTCATAGGTTCATAGGTAGGTACTAGGCTATTGGCCCTAGGGCCTATATAAGCCTAGCCAAAGAGGTACCCTGGTTTTCGACAGCCAAGAAAATTATTCTTCTGTGCCCCTGTCGAGCAGAGCCACGGAGGTGATCCCCGGGGTGAATTTCCTATTTCCCATCCAGTCATCAAGATTTTTCTTGAAGAGTGCTAATAAAGAGCTTTTTTACTGATGTTTAATTTCACAGGAGCCAGCCAACAAACCTCTAATGTCACTATCTAAGCTTCCAAAGTGAAGTGAAGTGAAGCTTAACTAACAAAGAATTGTTGTTTTTAATAAGAAGTTTTAAAAATTCAAGTCCAGTATTATTAAAAAAAACTGAACTAATTCTTGAAAAAAAGGTTAATCTCTGCTGACAACATATGGTACCTTAAAGAAACATAGTCCTTTAGGTACAATTTGCAACTTAATGCAGTGCTCAAAGTATTTATTTTCAATTGACAATGCTTGGTATTTCTTAAGCCCTTTTTCCAGCTCAGTCAACAATTCACCCACATTATGACCACAATCAAGATCATCAGTCTCATCAAACACAAAGGGATTATGATTGGCATTTAAGATGGAAGCAACATCTTTGTATAAAATAGAGGAACTATTGAAGGAAAATGTATAACTGTCTCACCACTTTCAGAAGAACCACTGAAACAGTCATCAGTTCCACTTCCTCTTGATTGATTGACCTTTTGGAATTAACCAAAGCTGCCAAGGACTTCTGATTCTCACCCAATAAAGTAACCAAATCCTGCAAAGTCTTGTCTTGACTCTCAGACACAGGGTGTAAAGTTTTACGAAAGCAGATATTAAAGAAACTATGCTAAAACATTTTCCATCTATTTCTTTGCACCTCAACAGTGCTTTTCATTATTTTATTCCATAAAATATACCCTTCCATGTTCTGCAGTCATGTATATACTCAAAGATATTTAGGTGCATTAAATAAGCAGCACTTTTCAGAAAGGTATCTTGACTTGGATGCATCCTGAAGCACTCATTATTTTCAGTGGCAGACATCAATTTATTTTGCTCTTTCTGTCAATGAAATATGTATGGCAGCTGAAGCATGTCATTTAACTGTATATTGATTTTTGCAAATATATATATATATATATATATATATATATATATATATATACACAAAAATAAAAACCAAAAGAACTTGAATAAAATAAAATGACACCAGAAAGGAAACAGTAAAATCCAACAACAGGACCATGAATATCAAGTTAAGCACTTTCACTCACTGTATTAACAATGAGCTTCTTCAGAACAAAGTACCTTACACACTCAATACCTTTATAAACGGTAGTCAATTAAGTCACATGACATTCCCAAAGGGGACTTTAATATAATGATCAATGTTTAAATATTTAAGTAAATCAATGTTAATAATAATGAATCTATATAAATGTAAAAGAAATTAATTATAAATAAATAACTTGTACAAAATATTTACAAATGTTCATATATAAATAAATCTGAATATGTATAAAAACATATATATAAATATATATATATATATATATATATATATATATATATATATATAAGTAAAAGTAAAAAAATATATATGTATCTATGTGCATATGAATATGTATGTGCATAAAATATTTAAACATTGAACATTATATTTTGGTGTTTTTGTGTTTTGCACCATGACTGGGCATGAATAAACACAGGACAGTAATCTTAACTTACTATACACTCCACGCCTGGTGATTCAGGTGGAGTTTTGGATCAGCTCACTTCCATTATCACGGGGGCTATCCGTGAAGGTTTTTCGAGGCTTTCAGGCCTGTCTAGTCACCATGGTGACTGTAATCAAGCTAATCCAGCCAGTGGAAGACGTGAAGGACGTGAAGTGGGCATAGTGGTTTTCGACGTGCACGCTCAGGCAAGTGGAAGGCGGCTGATTTCCAGTTCTGGTGTTAACGGTGGTTCTTCAGCTGTCTCAAATCTAACTAGTGAAGACCTTATCAGCAAAATTTTTTTGACAAGTTCCAATCCTTTTTCTGATGTCAAGGATGGCGTCAATTCTGCTCAAGTAAGTGGTACAGCAGAGAATAATGATGACCAAGACTTTGAGTCTTGTTAAAACAATATTTTTAAATTAGAAAAGTTAGCGATAAAGATAGTGTCTCTACAATTGGAGATTCTTTACTTTGAAGAGAACATTCGACGTGGCTGTGTGCCACAAGGTTTAAGAGTCTTCAGATTTCCTAATTGTGTTACGCATGGTGACACATTTTATAAGGAATTGGTTCAATTATTTAACAATACTGGCGTTTCTCTTATGAAGGCTTTGGTTTTACAATATAAGAAGGACATCAAGTCTATGAAAAATGAACTGGAGACACTTGATACGAACATTAAACTATCGCCTTGTTTTTCTTCTTTTTGTACTTTATATTCTGGCATTGCCGCTAAGGTGGATAGACACAGGGCATCTGTTATTCTAAGGAAACATGGTAAACTTACAAGTGACTTGCTTTCTTATTCCAATGGCTCAGCATATCCACTTAATTTCAAAAATTTGAGTCGAGGCAGAAACAGTCTTTTGCCACAGTGACTAGGTTGGGTGGCAATAACAATGATAACAGTAACAGTAATGTACACAATGGTTAAGACAACTCAGGTAATTCTGGTCTGAATGATAACAGGGACACAACTGGCCAAGTTAGTCAAGGTTCCAATGACACATTGGCTGTTGTTAATGCAACAGGTCCTTTTTTAATGGCCTCTTCAGGCAACAAAAAAACTTAGAAATGGTCACAACAAGCACAGAACAAGAACAGAGGGAAGGGGAAAGGTCGGAAAAAGAATTAACTTTTGACATTGAGATTTTAAATCTCACTGGTGATGACCTTTGTAATGATGTGGTTTCTGTTTTAAAGAGTGGCTTTTCTTTCATTCTCTCAAACACTGTTAACATTCCTAGATTGATTGTTGACTTTAGGTTGTACTTACGGAAACTTAATCTGAAGTTTATCTTTGACAACATTCCAGAGGTTAGGAATGATTTAACAACTTTTAAGAAGAAAAGTACATATAACTCTGCTTTAAATTCTACCATACATGTTTTTGGTACATTATGTGAGAAACAGTTTAGAACTTTGAGAGCAGGGTCTTATGTTTCCAATTTGTCAGAAGGTGAAAGAAGGGCTCTTAGTGACCTAAGCAGAAACAACGAGCTTCGAGTCATGACAGCTGATAAGGGGGGTTCGATAGTCATTATGAAAACAAGAGAATATGAGCAAGCTATGTTTTCCTTACTGAATGATGATAAGTGTTATAGGGCAGTAAGTAGTGATTTAATTCAAAGTTGTTTTCAAAGATTGCACACAATGTTATTTGATTTATTCTGTGAGGTTAGCATTGATTTTGACATCTACAAATTTTTACAGATTGAATACCCTAAAATGGTGGTGTTGTTTGGTATCCCTAAGGTACATAAGGACCGTTTCAACCCCCCTTTTAGACCCATTGTGTCTGCTGCTTATTCCAAAACTGAGCCTATTTCTATTTGGTTGGACAGTTTATTGAACCCTGTTGTCCAGAAATCTAAATTTTATTTATGTGATTCCTGGCATTTGTTAGAACTTTTGAATAGGGTTGAAGCATCTGGTGAATTTTCTTTTCTTGCAAACCTTGACGTCACTTCATTGTACACAAGCATTGATCAGGAGGTTGGTTTAGAATATTTAAGGGAATATTTGACACAGTATACAGATTTTGGGAACAATACGGTTAATACTGTTTGTACCTTAATGGAATTAGTTCTAACCAACAATTTTTTCAAGTTTGGTGATTGTTTTTTTCAGCAGACATCTGGTGTTGCAATGGGGTCAAGGGTTGCTCCATCCTTTGCTAATCTCGTAATGGTCCTTTGGGAATTTAGACATCTTTATGTTTTGCGCTATTTAGAAAACATTTTGTTTTATAGGCAATACATAGATGATTTAACTTTTCTCTGGAAAGGCGATTGTGTTAGTTTTTTAACCTTTGTCGAACACCTTAACCTTACTACTACCTTTCTAAAGTTCACAGTTGGTGGTTTTGGTAAGTCCATTGACTTTTTGGACATACATTTAACATTTGACACTTCTTCTCAAAGTTTCAAGAGTCAGATACTCAGGAAGACCACTTTTGTAAATCAATTTTTGCACAAGGATAGTCTACATCCTGTTCATATGAAAGGTGGAGTAGTTAAAGGTTAATTTATATGCCTCAGCCAGTTAACAAGTGAACATTCTGTTTTTCTGCATGAGGTGGACAAACTGACACAGTTTTTTGTTGAAAGAGGTTATGACTTGGTTTGGCTTAATAAGATAATTCAGGAAGTTATGGGGCTCAGGGACACCTCGGCCTGTCCTATTTTAACCATTGGTGATACGTCTAGGGGGGTGTCTATCACAGCTCAACTTAATGATTCTTCCAAATTTTCTTTAGCTTTTCCTATTCTCATCTGTAATGAGATGGTCTACATTAGAAACATTTTATTAGACCATTGGAAAGTTATGATGGGAAACATGGAACTTGTAAAGATTTTGGGGGATAGACCATATTTTTCTTACAAAAAGGTTACTAACATTAAGTGCATATTAGAGAGCAATAACAAAGAAGTGGTTTCTAGCATGACACCTAATACTGTTGGAAGTTTTTCTTGTGGATGGTGCAAACAGTGTAGATTTATGAGCAACGTG